>NW_004524845.1:774077-781589 GCF_000260255.1 Octodon degus | reverse complement strand
AATAAAAAACAAAAACAGTTATGTTCAAGAACTTGCTTAGAAACATCAACCACAATTAAAATCGTCCTGAAATGTCTATATGGTATGACATACAATCATAACAACCAGGTAATTTGTTTATGAACTAAGAAAAAAAGTATAATTGACCTTTATACTTCTGTGTAAAATAAAAAGAATGATTAAGTTTCTAAAAAAAGGAAAAAGTACAGTACTCTCACATGTCAAATGTCGCTCATTTCACCAATGCATTTTTCTTCTACCCTAAACCTATGACTATTTTAAGTGATCAATGACTTTGATCACTTGGCCCACCTCTCTGCTGAAATTTACATTTCTGTTTCCTAGTGTCCTGGGTTTTAGTTTTCTGTCATTGATCATGTGCAGGATCATTCATCAGAAAGTGACTATTAACACAGGCTCACCAAAAAGCTTTGCTTGTGTTTTGTTTTGTTTTTTGGGTTTTGGGGTTTTTTTTGGGGGGGGTTGTTTATTTTGTTTTTTGTTTGTTTGTTTGTTTGTTTGTCAAACAGGGGGAAAAAGTATATATTTAGAATTAGCCAGCTGAACTCAGTTTAGATGATCCCAATTTTGTTGGCAATATCTAATGCATAACAATTAGGAGCCAGTCAAACATATGCCTCCTTCTCTCCATCAGGCCTGATTAGGGTATTGACCTTGGCAACATTGATGTCATAGAGTTTCTTTACAGCTTGTTTCACTTGGTGCTTATTGACTTTGATATCCACAGTGAACATGAGTGTGTTGTTGTCCTCAATCTTTTTCATGGCTGACTCTGTGTCACGGGGAACTTGATGATGGCATAGTGGTCAAGTTTGTTGCTCCTGGGAGTGCTCTTCAGATGCTATTTGGGCTGCCTCTGGAGCCGCAGTGGCTTGGGATGGTAGAAGGTGGGCGATGTTCATATCTTCTTTTTTTGTGGCTGTGGATGCCTTTCAGCACAGCCTTTTTGGCCTTCAAAGTTTTTGCTTTGACCTCAGCTTTGGGAGGGGTAGGGTCTTCCTTCTTCGCCTTTGGTGCCATCTTGGTAAAAGCCCTTGCTTGTGCTTTTGGTTTTGTGTCAAATAACTTTAAACTGTGATTTGTGCTGATCAGGAAAGTTCGTTGGGAATATTACTGATCTGCTAGTAACTACCACTTAATATGAACCTATTATGAATAAAGTGCAAATTTTATTACCAACTCCTTTAACCTTCAAAATACTCCCATAGATGTATGCTCTTTCTATGTTCATTATATCCAAGGAGCTCACATGCATCACTCACTACACTACTCTACCTCTAGCAGTGAGAAGATACAGACTGGGGATACAGTTTATGGATTTATCTGATAATTAAAGTCCATACCCTCCAGTTAGAGTATTTCTGCTTTCATTGCTATTTTTACTCTATTTATAAGCAAAAAGCATCCTTCAAAAGCTGACATTTCATGTCAAAAATATACCTTGCCATTAGCTTGAATTCCTTAAAAAGGAGATACGTTAAAGGCTTGATAATTAAATGTTTGGTTTTTTCTCTTTGGAGTACCCAAGGATTATATATTACCAATTTCCTTTCAAATAATTTTAAACTTTTCATACACTAGCTTTGAGATTAAGCCATTATTCCTTTACTTTTCAACAAGCCATCCATTCCATTACTTTTAATTTATTTTCCTCTGGTTTTAAATGGCTTTAGAAGCTTTCCAATTCATTCCAGAGCTCAAATAACTAGGCCTTTAAATATGCCAGTTATAACTTTAGGAGGTACAGATCTGCTTAAGACTCAGAATGCACACAAACACATACAGAGTTTTCTGGAAAATGGATGTTATTTGTTTCTGGGGGAAAAAATTCTTTAGACTTATCATCAACCAATTTTCAAAGCATACAGATAAGTATTCATTCCAAAGAATAAACTAACTTACAGGGTTTCATGTGCCTAGACTATAGTGATGGGCACACATTAGAAAAATAACAATAAAATAAACAACATATGTGTATTCATGTGCACACATAATCTTAGAAGTTTAAGAAAAAGTATCTCATAAAAATTAGACAAAGACCATTACAAATTTCCAGACCATCAAGGGTCAATAACTGCTTGTCATAATTCAATCCATTAGCTGAAGGAGCATATTTCTATTTTACAGTCCCATACAGAAAACATACAGGACTGACCATTTTTAAATCATCCATGCCACCAAGGTGACCAGATGAACACTGCTTAATGGAGCCCTCTCCCCTGTCTCCACCATGGTGAAACACGTCTAACAGATGTTTAGAGGCACATCTGTCAGCAACATGTTCCATCTCTACTAAAAACACTGCAGATCTGCATTACAAATGCCTGCAGATATAAGTTATTTGCTAAGGTCCAGAAAGTTCAGAGGGAGGATTTTTCTTTTGTGACTTCAAGTGTCACAGCTCTGTTTCAAAAGTAAGGCTGCTGGGAAATAAATCGAAACTCAGTGTACAACATTCTGTCCAAACAATCTGCAAACGTTTATTTTGCCTTCACAGTTCAGTTGAAACCAGTTCCTACTGAGATACTGACACTGCTATAATGTTGATTCATGCCTTTGTGGCTTCAAAAATTAATAACCATAACTTTTGTTTTTACAATAGCTTGCAACTGCCAGCAGCATGCTACCTCCAACTGGCTCTAAATAAAGCAGTTCATGACTTAGCTCGTTCTCAAGGGTAGGAAGACATCTTTCTCTCAGTCTGGGTCCCAACTGGATTCTTGGTCAGTGTTTTGGTTTGTGTCTAGTTGTCTTTCCCCAAAGCCCCAAGAGTTTGTGATTAATTCTTGATCCAATGCTAGGATTATGGGTATGAGTGCTACATACACCTGGGGCAGATCATCTGCATACAAATGTAAGGTGAGGAAAGAGGCTTGCTATCTGCTGCTCTTCTCTTTGCTCTTTGCTGTTTTCTAACACTGAAAGGCTACCCTCTGTCATGTGCCACTCTGCCTTGGAGCCAGCCAAGTATGGACTGAAGCCTCCTTCAACTGTAAGCTAAATAAACCTTTCCTTCCTTAATTGTGGATATCAGGTATTTCGTCCCAGCAATGGGAAAAAAGTAACTGAGACAGTCAGTAAGCTTAAGGCTGAATGGCTGTCCTCATCATTCAGAAGTGGCAAAGGGAAACCTCATAGTCTCATGTATCAATGCAGTAAAAAAGTAAAGGGCTTTGTTATCTAACATGTACACTGAACTAAAAAAAGCCTATGCTATGGTCATTAAATCTTCATGCTACAAACCAACTCTTTAGTCTACTGTGCATGCTTTTCAAAACATTTCTTAGACTGGAGAACAAAAGCATCCACTCAGCCTCAAACTATCTTTGTAAAACTCTTGTGTATTAAAGGATTTTATGAATTTTGCAATTAAAATGAATAGTTCCAAGGTTTCTTTCATGGCAAAAATATGTTTTCCAAAATAAAAGGAATGCTACATTTGCTTTGTGCTAACCTCCAATCAGCTGGAGCCCAGGGTATTAAGAGAGTCATCCCTGTCTCACTTAAGGTGGTCTAAACAGGCACCATGGAGGTGTTTCACCTCCATGCAGTGAGCATGATGAATTTTCAGGCATTCCTTTCAATCTCTGATCACAATCAAAGTATGTAAAGTCACACAAAGCTTATTCAATATCTCTTACACAGTTTTTGTTTTTCTAGAAAATTGAACTCAAACTAAAGTCCTCACACAGGTCAAAATACTTAATTGTCTCCTCAAACCAGGTGAAATTTGATCTATTAGGAGAGTAATTGTCCAAGTATCACTTTTGCCTAAATCTGTGGGATTTGCCTGGGTCTTAAGTTTGATGCTAACAGACACAAAATAGAGGAATAAACAAAAGATTCTGTGGGAAAGAGAGGAACCTAGAAAAGTAATCCAAATTTCCCATGTCTCAAGATTCATTGTTTGGCTTGATAATTTTAAAATGTCCAAGATAATAAAATATATTATTATTTAATATGCTTGAAATCCAATTTCTCATCAACTGCATGGATAAATGAGTAACTATGACTATGCCATATTATGTATAATGCTGCCAGATAATTCATTTATTCACAAATTCTAAATGAGTATCACATAGCAAAAACTGTATGTATAACTATAACATGAAATTTAGTAGGCCTATAACCCAAAAGGAAAGCCCACACACAGAGTTAATTATAGTAATTGTGTCTTGATGTACCTATACATCCAATAAATACATATTAAATACCTACTGTGTATTGAGACCCTGTGAGGTACTATGCTAGGGACTGTAACAGAATAATATTCAGAGTCTTTGTTCAGAGCTCTTCAGAAGACTCTATGTTTAGGTTTCAGTGGGCTGGAACATAGAGCATGAAAATATAATAAGAGAAAGGAAACTATAAAAGAAATATGAGATAAACCACGAATGGCCCAATAAACTTTGATAAGGTATTTAAACTTTCTCTTATAATCCAATAAGGAAGTACTGGAGGGCCTCCGGCAGGGAGTGGCAAAATCAGGTGAGTTTCAGAAAGCTATATAAGACAATGGCATGGTGATTGAGTGAAAAGTAGAGGGTATTCAGTAGTTCTCTCCACAATGAATATATCTAATTCTATGATCAGTGACTATGTACAGTCAAGCTGACTGTCTTTTTACCTCAGCTGCACTCACCTTGATAATCTACCTGTATACTCCATTCTGTGATCAAACTCTGCCTTGCTTCAAAAGCATTCTTTGCAATGCTATTCATAAATAAATCACTTCTACTTACCAGAAAAAGGGCTGATAAGATTGCCTTTTCCATTTATAGGTTTCACTTACATAAAAAATTATCTTGCAGTAAATCTAGCTACAGTATTTCCCATCATTGCCAAATAAATGGTGGTGATTTTGCTTCCATTGATGGCTTACAAAATGTATCTGTCAGCTTTCCCACTGCTGGGACACAATACCAAACACCCATACTTCAGAGAGGAGAAACTAAATTTGGCTCATAGTTTCTTGAGATTCAGTCCTTGGCCAGTTGTCTCCGAGGAAAAAACAGGGTAGAAGGATACAGTGGAACAAAACTTCTTAGTTTATGGTAGCTGGGAAAAAGAATAGGGGAATGAATGATGTCAGGGAAAAAGGAAGGCAGAGGCCATACACAATACTCAAGGTCAAGACTCCATGACCCACCTCAACACACCCAAAAGAATACTTTACTAATCTTCTAGGTATTTTTAATCCAGTCAAGCTGATATATCAGGATTAATGGTCACAATCCACTCCTTATCTCCTTTTGATACTAAAACACCTCTTCTAAAACTATCATTTCCAAATAAACTCAATAATAATAATCCTGGCTGAGATGACAAAACTTTCTCACACACAACTAAAACACAATCATCCCTTCTCCAAAATTTCAACAGTCCCAACATTGCTAAAAATTCTAAGTCAAACTGTTCCACAAAACTCAAGGCAAACTCTTAACTGTGACTATTTGTAAAAATAAAATAAGATAAAATTTATATAATCTCAGTTACAATTATACAAGAGTGTAAATTTTTCATTCCAAAAGGGAGAAACAGGAGACAGAGAAGAATAAGACCAAAACAAAACTGAAACCCAGAAGGCCAAACAGTAAGTCTTAGAACCTTATGTCCAGCATCTGAGGTGCATGGAGGTAAGATGTGAATTCCAAAGGGTTTGGGTGATCCCACCCATGTGGCCTTGCTAGTTGCAGCTCACATGTCTTCTTTTAGGCAGGTTTTCCTTACAACCTGTAGCAGATATTCCATATTGATCACATATTCCATGATTAGAACATCTCCAACTTTTTGGAGTCTCTAGTCCACCTCAGTATCATTCCCACAGCTTCACCCACTCACTCTCAAGTTCTCCTGGTCAGACTTTCCTTTGAAATCTGGATGGAAACCACTCTGTCCACATGGTCAAGTATAGTCACAGCAACAATCCCACTCCTGGTACCAATCTATTAATCAGGCTTCCTTTTACTGGGACAACCTTGCATTCTGCATTCCAATAAAACCAACAACACATAGATACACCAAGGTGTCCTGTCGGGAATACCGTGGCTGCACTGCCCTTTCTAAATATGTTGATGTCTAAGCAGAGTGAAATGAATCCTGGAAAGAGAATTCCCTAGGAGACCCGTGTCAAGCCAAGGTCCTAGATTCACTTCTTCAATGAAAAGTTTATGCGTGCATTCTTGAGCTTGAAATAGTGGGGTCTTGTTGATTTCTCAGATGTCTTTAAGGCACCTTTCTTCTTATCAGTGTATGACGTATACATTTTCTCTTTAATGGCAATCATAGCTCCTTTGGCCTCAACTTTGCCTGGGGTTTCTTTGAGGCCAAAATTCTAAGCTTTTCAAATTTTTCTGCTCTGCTTTTTATCCCAAATTCTCACTATAAATCTAGGCAAAAGAAGACTGCAATACTCATGCCACAACCTGAACACTGGACTCCCTCAATATTTCCTTCACAAATCAGTCTTCTGCCCTGTGGTTTTGGGACATGATCAAATGTAGGCAAATTTTTTGCCAGAGTATCACAATGCTTCTGCTCCAAATGCCAACCAAGTTTTTCTTCCCAGATGAAATTTCCTGAATCTGGCCTTCAATATCTACATTTCTATCTGCATCTGAGTCTTCTTTTGGCAGGGAGGGGTCTGGAACCCAAACTCAGGAACCTTGTGCTTATCAGGCTGGCACTGTACCACTGAGCTATATCCCCAGCCCAACACCTGGGTCTTCTGAATCCCAACTAAAAATCACCCAGCAGGCTTTCTAACAGCATTTATCTAGGGCTTCTCTACCTTGCATCTCCAAATCTTTCCAAACTCTTCCCACAAACCAGTTCCAAAGCCTTCTGACCCACATGGTCAAGTATAGTCACAGCAACAATCCCACTCCTGGTACCAATCTATTAATCAGGCTTCCTTTTACTGGGACAAACAATATCCACAACTTAAAGTAAGAGAGATTTACTTTGATTCAGCATTTCATTGGATTGAGTCCATGATCAGCTGACTAAAAGGAAGAAACATCATGGTAAAACAGTGTGGTGGAGGAAAATTACTTAGTCCATGGTCTCCAGAAAGCAAGACAGGGAAAAAGTGTTGGAGAAGAAAAGGGCCAGGATCCAAGCCCATACCTCCATAACTGATCCCAATACAACCCAGAATATGCTTTACTAATCTCCCAGGCATTTCTTCTACCTATCAAGTTGACATATCAGTACTGGCAGTCACAGAACGCAAACCAAAAATCATAGACTTCCATTGTCTCAGCTATTCACATTCTATAGCACCATTAGTTCTTGGTAACCAGTTATACCCAAGGACTTTTAGGTGCTTTTTACTATGACTGAAGGTAAAATCTAAAGGAAACTTTTAGACTGACAACACATAGAGCAATGTTTTCCCATGAGGCTGAATCATCAGTAATGAAGTAATTATAAAAAACACAGATTACCAGGGTCCTGAATTTCAACAAAAGACTATATATATATATATAT
>NW_004524845.1:768071-773935 GCF_000260255.1 Octodon degus | reverse complement strand
TGATCCTCCTGTTGTGAGCCTCCCAAGCACTGGGATTACAAGTGCTTACCACCACACCCAGTTTCAGTCACCATCTCAGTAGGCCCCGTGGGCAGGGCTGGCACAGCACACCAGGAATCAAACCCTGACCCCTACACCTGCCTAAGCAGGTGCTTTAATTCATTGAGCTATCTGGCCAGCCCCTGAACTAGGCCAGTTTGGTAAACTCTAGATCTAAGGTTTTCTAAATAGTTCTTTATAATTAAAGCAGCATTAAGCATTTATTTTTTCTCTTTAATACTTTAATGAACTTCAATCACTTTTAAGTAATTGTCACCCTTTTAATGTTTACTGAAAAAGTTCACAACTAATTCGCATGCCATTTTTTGAATGCTTCGGTGCTTTTCTTAGCTTTTCTGTGGTTCATTAGCAGTTTGTTAACTATTAATAAAAAGCAAAGAAAAAAGCAAGATCTAGAGGTGATTTTAATAGCTAAAGAGGCCTTCAATGAGAATGATTTGTAATTGGCAAAATATATGTGAGCTTCTTATGGCATTCATCAGGACCTTAAGATCTGTGTTTTAAATCAAGAGCAGACAATGAATAAACAATATGCTATCTAAAATAAGCAATCTTTTCTCTTGTCCATTGTAAATAAGAAAGTACACAGGAAAATTCTGTTTTTGTTGGCAACAGTATTTATGAGGCAACTTTACTGATAAATGAACTCAGAATAAACTGCTAATATCTATTAAGCAATAGTTCAAGGATCTAGTGTCCATTCTAAATTCATTGTAGTTTCATTTCTCCCCATTTAATAATGCTATGAATGATTATTATCCCCATTTTATAGATAAGGAAGGTGAGTTACAGAGAAGCTAAGATCAAACAGCTAATAAGCAGAAGAGATAGGAACTAAAAGCAGGAAGTCTTTGTAGTCTATGCTCTGAACCACCCAACTGTACTGACCCTAGAACTTCAACTGTGTTTGGCAGAGGTAGAGCAGCTATAACAAGAAACATAGGGAGATAAGGATTTTCCAAATGAGTTAGGCTTACAAATCAGTATCCCTTTCACTGCCAAGGGCCTACTGTATGCTAGACACTGACTCCATGCTTTGAGAAACAGTGATACAAAATGAATGAGAGAAGAGTCCTTTCTTGTTTTCAGTACTGAATTCAACTGTTAACTCTCTCATAAAGCCTCAACAAGTCACAGCACTATTATTTCATTTTCACACTGTATTGTAATTAATCCTACACTTACTTGTCTCTCCTCTGATTTAGCTATAAGTTCCATGTCCCACAGTGTACCTGGGACAGTGTCTCACAACAGAATGTATAAACAGATGAAAAACAGAAAAGGAACACAGAAATAACACAAGAGCAAAACAGCTTGCTCTAAGATTCCCAAAGTGCTAGAGGTAAAGATGAGGAAAGAGTTCCCTTCTCCCAGCCTACCACAAGCTCTAATATACTACTTGTACCACACTGGCTTCTTTTTTACTAAGACTGCATGATTTGACATTGTATCATATATTGTGAAACATATAAAACTTTGTTCACATTTCACCTTCATGCTCCATCTCTCATTTAACACAGTAGAACCTCACAGTTAAAGGCACTATGTATCTCTCTTGATCAATTGGGTCAGATCAAGGTAAAGACATTTGAATTTAATCTTGAGAACAGCACTATGAAGTACATCAATCTACAAAATGACAGTTTAAAGAGATTAAGTCATTTGCCTTAGGTTACACAGCTAGTAAGAGACAGAACAAGACTTTAACTCCAAATACCACTCTAGTAACAACTATGCTATTTTTATGCTCTCAGAGATCCAAATCCATGCTCTACCACCTACCAGTTATGTGACCTTAGGGAAATTATTTAACTCCTCTAAGCCTTACTTGTATTATCTGTATTGTTAGTGATTGTGAACTCACAAAATAAAGATTAAATGAGGTAATAAGTACAAGGTTTCAGTCATATGATAGGTATCTGACAAATACAGAGTGTTTAATTCATTATTCTGACTTTTCCCAGTAATTCAGTATATCTGCTAACACCTGAGTTAAGTAAAAAAAAATCTGTATTAAGTGCCATGCTAGAAAGACAGCTATGTTGAGATTTATGTCTCAACTACACAGTTCTAAGTGTTCCACAAAATTAAAGTACAAATCTAAGACTCAACTGTGAACACAAATAAACACAGACTAACATTTTTCTAAGACAACTTTTATTATCTCTCATCAATAACTAGTGATACTAAAGCACACAATTAAAAAAAAAAACTTACCCCAAATAGATTCAGTCACTGGAAACCTAGAACCAGAACTTAGTGTCATGTTAATCTCAAATGTTTCAAATGCTTCACATTAAACATTTTTCTAAAAGCCTCCTGATGAAGGATAATTTCATGTCCCAACTTGAATACCTAAGAGCTGCCCAGAGAACTGGTAAAACATTATTTCTGGGAATATCTTTGAGAGTGCTTCTGGAAGACATTAGTATTTCAATCATGACTGAGTAAAAAAAAATTTTAAATCCATCTACTGATGTAAATGGGCATCATCTAATCTATAAATTTCTCAAATTTAAGTACTGTATGTATACACTGACTTATTTTATGTTAAAGTCAGGAAATTTTCAATTGTGTATATTACCTGAAACAGGTGATAACAAAACTAATAACGGATGATAATAAATAACAAAGCAAAGAAGAAGATAATTTCCAACTGGAATTGCTTGCAAGTAACTTAAATACAAGCAAGAGGGAAAAAGTATTTTCAAAAAAACCTATATGGGAGAGAAAATAATTCTATTAAAAAACAGCAGACTTCAAAGGGGCACACAAACTTCTGATTTGAATCCTGGATTACAATGTTAAACTATGGTTTCCTATTTTATTCTTTGTACTAACAGTAACAGAAAAAAGAGAATCAAAAAAGTGAAAGGGGCTGGTCATATAAAAGATACATTCCATCCACAAGAACTGAAAGAGCTGTTTCCCAAGAGTGTTCATGATACAGACACCAGGACACAAAAAGTGCTTGAAGTATGAACAGCAAAGCAATCTGCAAGCAGTCTCACTGTGATACACAGGAAATGCTAGTAGGCACACTGCACTGCTGTGAAAATGAGACTTATAACTGCAAATGCCATTTGCGCTAAATTTTATTATCAACAAGCAATCTGCCTTTCTGTACTGACAAAACAGTATCACACTAATAATCTATCTACTTCCCCATACTCTGTTTTGCCAGTCTTGTCACCCAAGCCTACTCTAAGCAATCCTCATATTCAGGTCTCCTGGAGTGTTGTATTACTCAAGATCACTGCCACCATCACAAGGAACTTAAAGCAGAGAACAATGAATATGATGGAAATGAGGAGAAAAACACTGACAGCCTGATTTTCATACTTTCTCTTATGACAGATGGTAAGCTCAATTTATAATAGAATGTATTGCAAACATTGGGGGAAAATGACTACTAAAAAAAGTGAAAAACTTTAAGGACACTTGATGGAGCTAGAAAAACAATCTGTCTAAAACCCATTTAACAAGATCTATGCATGGGTAGAATATATGGTGTCCCTCCCAAAAAATACCTGAGTGAGACCTAACATGGCATCAGGCTCTTTTCATATATGGTTGTCAGTTCCATCATCAGTGTTATTCTAGGTTTAAACCCTAAAGTGTGCTGTGTAGAAGTAGGCTGCCTACCAAGAACTACACACTCAAGACATGCCATTTCAGAACCTCCACAAACGGGGAGGTGGAGAGACAGATGCACAAAGGCAACACCAAGACAGGGCTCACAGACACTGAGCTTCCGACAATCAGCTAGGTCCAAGGCTTATAGACCCACTGCCATGCATTAACTTTGCAAGTGACTTTGCTGCCACAGATTTCTAAACATGATTTTCATAAATAAGGAATATCTGTTAGCTTTATGCTCTGGAAGGAAGCAATCACTGAGATCATAGAAAAAAATCAGAGTTGCACAGGCTTAGATTACATCCATACCACCTTGAATGTGCCTGATCTCATCTGGAAGGGGCTTTAGACTCAATAGCAGTACTGTTTTATAAACAAGAAAACAGAAGTTCATAGCATTAATGTACTTGTCTGGGTTGGTAAGTTACTAGTAAAGCCAAGAATCTTTAGTTTAATAAATTGATATACCTGAGATCATAAGTGCATTTTTCTCAGATATATTGTTCTTTCTACTATTACTACAAGATTTATTGGTTTGTTTCCATAATTTTTAAACATTTCTTTAGCTGACACAGAAAAATAAACATTACCACATCTAAAGTTCACAACATAGCCCCAACTCAGGTAGTTACCTTCTCCCCATTTCTTCAGAAAGCAATGTAATTCTGGCCCTGAAAGCAAATTAAAGTAACATCATGCTAGGCGATGCCACCTACTGTAGCTGAACAACAGCACCAAGTCACAAATATAGAAAACAACAACTGGACTGTGTCCAACCTATCATAGTAAGTGCTCTTAGTTCCTCAGCACCTGTCTCCCAATGTCCTATTTCCCATGTTCTACACAACAGGGAGGCTGGTTCATAGCCAGCTGGCTGAAGTCACACATCCTTCCACTTTTCTGCCTCACAGATGGCAAATATGAAGCTCTTAACTCAGCCAATTCAACAGTTCATTCAAACCCAAGATGAAATTTTCCTTTAAAAAAATGAATGATGCTTATATGATGGTCAGCTGGATGCATGAAATGTTCTACTCCAAAAATGATGCCATAAGAACACATAAATAACTAAACGAATAAATAAAATATACCATTACTTCTATAACTTTGAATCCCTCAGAACATTTTCAGTGAAAAAGTTAAGGAAATTTCAATGGGAAAAAAACTAATTTGAAGATGAAGCCAAAGAATGAAATAAGATTCATCCATGAGACTGGTTGGACAAAAACCAAGCCCCAACTGATAACCACAACTGTGAACAGGAGCTGCTCAGACCTCAATATGAACAATTTTCTGCTGACACTTCCTAACCTGAAGATGGTCCCAGAGTTCAAGCAAGGACACCCCTTTCCCAGCATGTGAAACTCACCTCAGAAAATACTGAATCTCTACCATTTTCTATATAACCAAAAGATTCTCACTTTCACCCAAAGGTACAAAATTTCTCTCCAAAAAGGGTGTAGTCCTTATTTGAATACTTGGTGACTCACAAAATTTTTGTCTTGAAAGTTGATAAATGCACTCCTGATACATTGATATAAATTCTAAAACAATGTTGACCTTAAGAACTGAAGTCAGTCCTCAAGTTCAAGATGTACAGAAAGTAGACCATCACTCATTTCTGTCTGGTCACCACTCATTTCTATTCTCAGTCTTCTTGCTCCACCCAACACTGCTTATAGGTCCTCAGTGTGAAATTAACATGCTCATGATTTTCACTATTTAACAGCAGCCCTTATGCCTTTTGATGGCCAAAGTAGGCCATAGTAAGTTCATGTGTCTTTCTCTAGAGTTAAAACAACTCACAGGGCATTCATTACTAATATTTGATTATAGTGATGAGGGTACATTTAAAATAATAACAATAATTAACATTTGTGTGGCATTTATAGTGCACAAAATGCTTTTAAATATCCTATCTCATTTGAGGCCTACAAATCCCAACAAAGACAGGAAATGAAAATGGAGACAGAGCCAGGTGTGATGGCACACACCTGCAATCCCAGCACTCAGGAGGCTGAGGCAGGAGGATCATTGCAAGTTTGAGACCAGTCTAGGCTACAAACTGAGCTCAAGGCCAGCCCGAGCTGCATAGCAATACCCTGTCTCAAAAAGACAGAAGAGGGAGGGAGGGAGGGAGGGAGGGAGGGAGAGAGAGAGAGAGA
>NW_004524845.1:703325-767971 GCF_000260255.1 Octodon degus | reverse complement strand
AGACAGACAGACAGACAGACAGAGACACAGAGAGAGAAGGAAACAAAGAAAGAGAGAGAGAGAGAGACAGAGAGAGACAGAGAGAGAGAGACAGAGAGAGAGAGACAGAGAGAGAGAGAGAGACAGAGAGACAGAGAGAGAGACAGAGACAGAGAGAGAGACAGAGAGAGACAGAGAGAGAGAGACAGAGAGAGAGAGACAGAGAGAGAGAGAGAGACAGAGACAGAGAGAGAGAGAGAGAGAGAGAGAGAGAGAGAGAGAGAGAGAGAGAGAAGAAAGAGTCTCAAAGGTCAGGGCACCAGTAAGTGACAGACACAGAACCTGAATCAAGGTTCTAAGTACCATGTTTTTCATACTTCAGTGAATAGTTCACCACCACGTTTTCTTTGCCAAAGTGTGTGCATACATGTATGAACATGTGCGTGCACATTTTATATACCAAACGAGAAAGGTAAGTGAAAGGATAAGTGACTGTCTTCTGCAGAAACAACCATACAATACAAAACAAAGAGCAGTTAAAAAAAAAAGACTATGTGGTCTGTGATGTGGACCTGTCCTTACAGAGTACATACCCAGCGCTACTGGGCAGCTCCAGTGTGCTGGGGTAACCACAAGGTCAGACGTGAAAAACTCAGAATGTAACCTGGAGAAGCAAACTCATCCCACCAGGCTGGCAGTCACTGGACAGGGCACGGTTAACACAGACCCTTCAAGGACTCTGTCCCAAGGCGGAGCCTCTCAATGAGTTTCACAAAGACCTCTTTGTCTTGAGCCCTTCTGATACATGGGAAACCTCAGAATGCCTCCCACCATGGAGCACAGCTAAGCTTGGCATTACTGGCTCTCAGCAGTGACTGGAGTGTTGAGCCAAGACCTATTTCCAATGCCACTCAGTCATACAAACAATCTATAATATGTAAATCTGTCTTTTATCTGTAATAAGTGATTAGGAGATATTTTATTCTAATAACACTTAAAATCCAAGTGAGAGAACAAATAAACAGCCAGGGTGGGATAATTTCATATTGTCTATCACAGCATGAATAAGGAAAACTTCTAAGTCTATAAACAACAGATCCACAAGGACAGAAAACTTTTTTCACCTGAGAGAATAATTTTCAGTAATGCCTAAAAGTGAAGAATTGTTTAACATTACAGACTCTAAAATGTCAAACATGTATAAATAACCACTTTAAAATTAAGAAAATATTAAAGAGATACCACATATACTCAACAAAAATTATATTTGTCTCCCTGTTTTTTGATACTTAAAACATGATTTAGTCTAATATGTGGAAAAATAACGAATGGCCCCCAAATAAAAATACACCCAACTGTTAATAAATATGAACTTGAAATGGGTGTGGTGACCCATGCCACTATCCCAATACGCTGGGAGGCTGAGGCAGAAAGACTGCAAGTTTCAAGTCCAGATTGAGCAATTTAGCAAGACTTTGCCTCAAAAAAAAATTTTAAGGAGACAGGAAATATAGTTCAATATGAAAGCCATGGGCTCAATCTCCAGTACTGCCAACAAAATGAAAACAAAACAAAAAAAATTGAATAACTGGTGCTTTGCCACTTTCCCAGACATTGCTTGTAACAGAAATGTTACATGCCACTAAAAGGCAGAAGTTGGATTGTTTAGGTTCATAGTTCACAGATCATTCTATACGAGATAGATCAAGTTCTAATTATATCTATTACCACACTAAAAGTAGTGTTTTTCTTGATGGACATTTAAGTGTGCAAACCCACAGAACAGCAACAGAATAACTGTAGAGGGCTCAACAGCAAAAGAGTGAAGGCAGCCTTAGACTCTGTTGTTTTCTGGTCTGTGTTAATTTGCTTTTCCTACCATATTATTTCAACTATGGAGATAACACATTCAAATTCTATTTGTGTGAGATAGACAAAGAAAATGGAAATCCATTAAAATATCTGGCTCATGTAAGAAGCACTAACAACCTGAAAACAAGCATACTTTGATATAAAATAACTCCAGGAAGAAGTCCCCAAGGTGGTAAGGCAGGTAGGAAAGATAAGCAAATATTTTTTTTCTCCAGTGAATTCTGAAGAATTATGGAAAAGGATGATACAGTCTATGATTTCCTCCTGTCTTCAGAAAATCAAACTAAAGTCCCTGAAAATCTCTTACATGGGTATTAATTAGAATTTATTATCCCAAAGAAAAAGACAAATCCCTCCAGAAGTTGTTGCACTAACACCTCATTTGCAGCTTCAGGGGCTAACCTGTCCCCTAAGATAACCTGTCCCCTAATTGTAGAGAACTACAGCAGCATTTCCCAGAGTCTGTGTGTTAGAATATGATGGGAAGCGACTATGCAGATACAAAGTGTAACTGAAAAGTACAGTGAATTTTTAAAATTTATTACAGTGAAAGACATATTGTCAGGCTGGTGAAATAGCTCAGTGGACTAAGTGCCTGCCTAGGTACACAGAGACAGGGTTCCATCCCGGGCACCACATGCCTACCAAGCTGGCCCCACCCCGAGGCATGCTGTTCTGACCAGGTGTGGTGATACATGCCTGTAAACCCAGAACTAGGGAGGCTGAAAACAGGAGGATCACTAGGAGTCCGAGCTGCTTAGTGAGCACCTGTACCAAATACATAAAAAATAAGAAAAATAAAATAAAAGACATGCTGTCATAAATTTCCCAAACTAATATTACCCCTGGCTTGAAACACACTGATCCCATTATTACTACTTCCTGAAGCAGCCAGCCCATGGAAAGGACTTCCAGAACAGCTTTGTAAAGTGGCAAGAATAATGGGATAGGTGTGTGCGAAATGAGGGAAGTATTCTGAGGGAACCCAATGGTAATGCATCTTTTACTGAAGTAGCTTTTTAAAATTTAAATAATCACTGTGCTTTTCAATCACATCTGCAAACACCACGTTTCTAAACTTCTTTCTTCCATATCTGCAGGCGGCTCCAGTTGCCCACAGTTGTAGTCTATCCTTGAGCTTTGTTCACTACTTCTATCACTGAACTTCCTTCCCCCAAGCAACTCTACTTAAAAGCTTAGGGTTTGATTGAGCATGCCTCATACTTTCAGCAAGTACAAGTGCTTTAAATCATAGAAAGATAAATATGTAGTCTCCAGGAAGCACTAAGTTTTAAATAATCTGTTTCATGGAACAAAACTGAATTTTTGCTAGAGGAAGAAACTAATCCACTGGAGACTTGTTGTGTTTTAAATATAATTTTCATAAAAACTGAGTACCATTTGTTATTTATGTATCTTTCGCTAAAGACAGTCACCTTTTAAAAATTTTTAATTAATTAATTAATTGGTACAGGGTCTTGCTACGCAGCTCCGACTTAAAGTGATTCTCTTCTCTCAGCCTCCCCAGTGCTGGGATTACAGGCGCATGCCACCACTCACAGTTTTGGTGGCTGGCTCAGGTTGGGGTCAGCACAGCACGAGCTACAGGGGATCAAACCTGGGTCATTGTGCTTGTCAGGCAGGCACTTAGACTGCTGAACTATCTCCCTAGCCCCAAGATAGTCACTTTTAAAGCAGCAAGCTTTAAGAGGACACACAATGAAATCCGTTTAGTAAGAAAATCCTGCCTTTAGTCCTTAAGTGGACAGCATCCACATCTTTCATAACTAAGGACAGAATCTCCCTCACAGCAGTTCCAGATCTGATTCACCATATCTTCAGGAATGCTCTCCCACCTGGCACACTTGCTAATTCACTGCAAAAGAAACATTACTGTACTCCCTCACCATTTAGAAAAAAAATCAAACATGTTTTCACTCTTTCAGGGCCAACTGTAGACATGTATTCTTCCCTTAGCCAGGTCCCAACAAATTTAACAACATTCAAAGATGAACTTGTATCAACCCATGATCTAATCTGATGAGTCTACCAAGGTCTCGGCCATCTAGATCACACGCCAAAGGAATACAATGGACAAGTGATTCTGGGAGAGTAGGCAAGCTCCACACTCTCAGTGGAAATCTGCCCCATGCAGCTCTGGTCAGGCTCACAGAAGAACCTTTCTTCACTGAAGCAGTCTGCTCCATCCTTAAATTTACAGAACTCTTCCTGAACATGTCACTTATTTTTCTGAATATTCCACTCACTCCAGGAAGAAATAATACACCAGTTTTGAGACAACCACAAAAACTCTTTCTGGAAATCTTGTCAGATTAAATGTTCCCTTGTCTCCAGAGGGAAAAATGAAGACCCTCACTTTATCCCTGGAAGTTTTTTTTTATCATGTTCTCCAAAAACTAATTATGTAATAACCACACACCCTTCACTGCTCTCATGAAAATCTGCCTCCCTGGGGACTCACAGTAAGGGGGCAGTTCTTGCAGGAAACATGGTCACCATAGTACTCAGACAAAGAGCAACAAGCCTATGCTGTAACTTGCAAGGCATCCCCTGAAAGCTCAGAACACATGAGATGGAAGAAGGAAGCTACCCCAAAGATAATTACAAAAAGATTTATCCAACTGACCATGAAGACCTCCACTGAATGGACTTTGCACAGACTCTGTGTGACACCATTGGACTACAGAGGCACGAGGCCAGGACAGCAGACACTGGGGATCTGACTAGGCTCCACTCAAGATGCTCTCTGAGACACTTCATTACACTACTCTATGTGTTCCTTATTTCTTTCTGCATTTTATCCTAGTGATGCGTGAGCTACTCATAAGCAAATGGCTTGTTTTTAGACTTTTGTCTCAATACTGAATAAATAAGTTTTATATATTTCCTGGGAAGAAAAACACAAAAATAACACCACACACACACACACACACACACACACACACTCAAGATTGTTCTTTCTTCACTTATTCAAGTCTCTTTTTGCTGCCCCACTTTCCTATTTATAACTTTTTTTCTTTTTTTAGTTTATTTAATAACTATACATCACCTTTAATCTTTCTGGTAACTAAGCAAAGCTAAAATAGGTGCATTTTACAAATGTTTGTGCACTTTTGAACACTTGGTTTTTGGCCTTTGGCTATTATGTATATTTCTCCATCCTGAAAATACATAGCAGCTCCTGAGAAATCAAGAAAGAATTGGCCCACATTAGGACTATTTAATCAAGTATCAACCTGAATAACCAGAAAAATTCAGAATTTAAATCAATTCAAGTTTAAGCACAGTTTCAACCTAAACAGATTCAAGTTACTTATCTAATGTAAATTTTGTAGAACACTGGAAAAATACATTTTATATCTAAGAACCAGCATAAGAAATTCATGTTTTGCTACAGAGACATGGAAATCCATGGAAACACTAACATCATATCCTCAATTACAACAAAATTGCATTTAGTCCCTAGTTGGTTCTGGGCAACTGTGGTCTGACACACAGAATAATAAGCTAATGGCCAGAAAAAGAAAATCTTAATTTTTTTCATTGCTTTATGACTAGTTTGTTGTGATGTGATTAAAAATCCAAATTCCATCTTTAACTCACCAGAAAAGTAGAATTTCATCTAGTTACACCTAAATTAGAGCATGTTGTAGTCTCTGAGTTTATCAATGTGATTACTGTAATTGCCTAGATAGAAGATAAATCTAAAAGTCTATTTTCTTTCTATAAATACCTTCCCTTGAGTTATGAAAAAGAGTCTCCTTCCATATAAAATCTGAGTTTTTCACATTTAACCTATCACCTCCATTTATTCAATGAAACTATTGTTTCTTATATAATAGCTATATTCTTTTTGGGTCATCATTAATTGTAGGTCATTAAATTTAGAGCTTTGCTTCAAGTATGGCCAAAATTTCTTGGGGGCTTCTGATTCCATATAAATTAATGTTGATTATTTTGGTAAACTTTAATCTAATTCTTATTATTTTGTATAACTCAACATGTGAGATAAATGCACAAAATTCATGCTTAATGCACACGAACAACAAGACCAATAAAAAGAGTTCTACATTTTTCCTATTTTCCCCATTATGAGCTTATGAATCAAAAAAAGTCTAAGAGTTTAGCTTTCAGAATTTCTCTCCTACATAATACAACAAATCATCTAATTGATTTAATTATGAGGAATATAACTTCAACTCCTTTCTGAGACGCTTCCCTTGAAATACTGAAGACCTAGATACCCAGTCATATGTGCTAAAGCAGTTACAGAAGAGATTTATTGATTAAATATTAATCCTCTTGTCATGCAGAGTACCTAGAAAATCCCTGATATACTTTGCACTGAAACTTCACTAGAAACAAATTTTTCTAAGTCTCCAAGACCTTTCCCTTGACAAATCCAATAGGCCTTTCTGGAGTCTTTAATCCCCTTGACCTCTATGCTTCAGTTAACACTGCTGAAATTCTCTCCTCGCATGGCTTCCCTGAGTGTTCCCTGTGTTCTTCTACAACCTCTTTATCTCATTTGCTGACTGTTCTTTTTGTCTGCCTCCACCCCCTTAGCTGACAACAGCTCTTAAGGTTTAGCATTTGCTCTCTGCATTTCTCTCTCAGTATTCACCACATGTATTCCTGAGCTATACCTTGCATAGGCCCTTCAAATAACTAGTGATCAATGGTTGGTGTCTCAGACTATGATCCTATTTATACGTACCAACTGGTCAACACAGGCTATGACCACTGATACTTTAAAGGCAACATCCCAGGAATTGAGATCATTTTCTCCAAGACCAGCAGAATTTCCCAATTTTCCTATACTATACCTGAATTACAAGACTGCCCACAAGACCATCCTCTCTACCTCTGGCTATACTACTGCAGTCAACCCTCACCTCTGCTGCCTAAAGAGTTATTACTCTCTCCCGTTCTCAGTGTACTGCATACATTTGGAGACCTACAGTACTGCTGCACTAGCATTACATCCAGTCAATAATTAAATTCATCACAACTTACTCATGGTCATGATACCAAGCCAGCATGCTTGGGCAACCACTGCAAGTGACTTGTTTATTGTCATTTCCAGACTTTTGTGTACATACACTTTGCTTCAGAGGTGCCATCCTCACCTCTTTGCCTTCACTACCTGGTTCAAAATTTACCCCCATCCTCAGCCAGTTCCAATTCTTCAGCATCACCCCTTTTGTCTTTCAGTACTTAGCTATTCCACTTGTTCTATGTTTTCCCCACTTTTGATATGTTGCTTTGCAAGTACTTTCAATTTGTGTCAGATATATAAATGACTCGCTGCTAGGTGATAAAACTCCTTGGAAGCTGGGAATCTCTCTTATATAATAATAGCCTTGTTCTTATATAAGAATACTTAGAACATTTTGATACTACATGCAGCAATTATATGCAGCATAATACCAGCAAGTAGCTACTAATTAGTTAAGAAATAAAGTAGTTAGCATAATTGGCCAAGGTTATGACCAAATCCTGTAAGAAACATAGCACATCTAGTAGTCAAAGCGATCTCACTCTCTTCAACAAGTTTTAAATTATTCCACTGTATACCTTTTTTCTCTTTTAATGAGCTTTATTGCCTTTTTCATGTTTTCTTTGTTAGGTTGTCCACCTGCTGGAAAGAAAGAGAATAATTTTTAACTAAACTAAATACTTTCTCCTTCCTGTTCCTTGAATCCTGGCTCCACAACTCGCTCTGCTCTGTGCTACTGCCAGAGACATAATGAAGCACATGCTCAAGGACAGCCTCGGCCTCAGCCCAAACCCCTCACTTCAGACCTAGAATATAATTGCATCAACCACCCTAACATCAAAAAGCAGCCTGCATTTCACCAAAAAATACAGACGTTATACAGTTGGATGCCTCTGTTAAGAAGGAGTAAAAAATTAGATTTTACTGCCTCAAAAATCAAGAATCACCTAAGAAAAAAGGCATAGAACACTACATATCATTTCCACACTTGCAAATGGACAAATAACTGAGTGACACAAGTTGCTTCCTCCAAGGGGACTGGCCCAATGACTCCAGACATGCACCCAAGTTGCCCAGAGACCCTAACAGCACTGTTCTCCAAATCCTCCTTTGGGTTTGAGATCCAAATACTGCATCAACTCATTTGCTCAAACAACTGAGTTCCAAAATTTCTGGGACTCTTCCTGAAAGAAAAGCACTTAGAGAACTCGGGCTTGCACTGGTCTAGCCCTGACTTTGCGGAGTTTTCAAGTAACTCTCACATGCAAGATAGAATTGACTCAAGGAAAAGACCACTCTGCATGTAATAGGAATGTTCCTCCTTCCTCAAAGGCTCCCCAGATACCAGAACTGAGAGGCATTGATACGGAATTGGTGGGTATGAGAAGCCAGATGGTTATGCACAGCTGATAGATGTATCCAGGGGGTAGAAAACTAAAAGATGTCAGGACAAGATAAGAGATTAGCTCCTGGGAATTCTCGTCACCCTCAATAGTAGAACAAAAGTCAGAATAATAGCTTGATTTGGGATTTTTTAAAAAAGGATACTGCAAGTCATTTATTCATACTGAAACTTGATGAAACTTAGGTAATAGAAAAAACCTTTTATTTTGACTCATAGTGCAGAGAAGGCTTCAGGGCAAAACACAAGAAATAACATTTTGTTATTTCTCCTGTGTGTAAAGTGATCATTGTGTTATAATAAAAACTACCAGGACCAAAATTTTTAATTTTGAACTTTCATTTTAAAAAAAGAACAGGAAGAGGCTAGAGAGACAGTTAAACAGTGTAAGCGCCTGGCCAGCAAGCACAAGAGCAGGAGTTCAATTCCTGATACCTCATGGCATGGCAGCCCCAGAACCCCATGTGCACTGTGCCAGGCCTGAAACCAGGCATGGTGATACACACCTGTAATCCCAGCACTGAGTAGGCTGAGACAGAAGGATCACTATAAGTTCGACCTGTGTAGAAAGACCCTCTACCATATGAATAAATAAATAATAAATAATTTGAAAGAAAAAAAAGAAGAATCCACCATCAGTGAGACTTTTCTATCAATAGGGGGAAAATACTAGCACAACACAAGATACAGTCAATGAAAATTAACTCCTAATTTAAAACACAAAGACCACACTGTACATCAAAGATGAAAAGACAACACTGCCAAAGGCATTGGCAGAAAGGTCACATGCCAGTTGGAATCAGTAATAGAAATGAGATTCCATAAATGAAAAAGACTGAACAACACTCCAGTGCCTACAGAGCACAGGGCAATCTTATTTCTTCTCCAAGAAGAGTCGCCAAAATGATCAGAGTAGGTGTGGACCAGAGCTAACGGTGCTCTCACTGTTTGCAATTGCCATGACTTACAGGTTGAAGCAATATTTTTATCAAGTTTTCTAAAAATGCACAATTTTAACTCCTTTCATTTTGTTTTAGTTTTTATACTTGGAATGTTTGCTTTCCCTCCTCTGAGGTCTCTCTTTTCTGTTATGTTCTCTTCTTTCTGAAGTCAGCTGTGGCACAGCTTTGTACATTGTACAATGGCAACTTGCTATAATGTGTGCTGGTAATGAGAATAGCAATACCATCTTTCTTAGGACAAAGACATCCAATCAGAGGATCATAATAAATCCAGGCAATCTGCCTTCAAACTACCCACCATCAAAGCATGAACCCTGGTATCACACTAACTTCACTCAATCTCATCAAAAAATCACCTTAAAAGAAACACACCTTGGGATAGTCATACAATAACAACAATACTTCATAATACCCTTACAATGATTAAAAGGGAAAATGAATTTCAAAATGTACAACACAGTGCCTAGTACATAAATCCAGCCTAATTTTGAAGTATTAATAGTATTGGTGAGGATACTACTTCTACTTGTAACCTAAACTGTCTCATTCGTAAGACATAAATGACACTAACCATACAAAGTTGGTATAAAGATGAATCAAGTAAAAATGGTGTTTAATGGTATAGCTATAATCAAGGTAAGGTAATCCAGCTCTAGACAGCTTAAATTGAGGGTTTCCTACATGCCATAGTTAAGTACAACACACAATATTTATCCTAACTTTGAAAAAAAAAGGATAGAAATTGATTGCAATTATTCCAGTTTGGATGAATGTTTTTGTATTTCAATACAACAAAGGAAGAGACACCTACTGGGGGAAAACACAAGTCTCCAAAGCAAATGACCCCTGATAATAGAAGGAACCATCCACTAACTGGAGGACAGGGAAGCATTGTCTTTTACACCAGTGTTTTCTGGTGGCTGTATTTCTGACTACGTGCAAGAGCATACTGTGGAGAATATTTATAAACCATCCCTGGGCTCCATATGCAGGAGAATACTATGAAGTGCTTTTATAAACCACGCCCGGGCTGCACCCCACAGCCCTGGAAGGAAGGCTCAACAATCCCTACCTCAATAAAATCTCCAGGTGATTCTGACATACATTGAAGACAGAACTTCTGCCTCAAAATTTGGTAAGAAAAGTCACAGGAAGTGTAAGTAACCTTGTCACTGGGAAATTGGTTACCAAAAAACAAAGAGAAAAACAGATCTTTTCATTCAATTTTATTCCAAGTACAAATATTAAAATAGAGTAGACAAAGCTCAAAAGAAACAATATTTAACTTTTCCTTCACACATATCCTTTCTATGCCCTCCCAGAGAATGGTGCAAGAACTGTTTTAAAGTTGTTATTTGCAGTCACCAGACTCCCTCATGCTCCAGACCCTGACTTAGCTTCTCTCCCACTCATCATGCCACATGGTGCTTCATCAAGCCCCAGCTTCCACTGAATCTTCCTAATGTACTATATCATTGTTTAGAGGCATGGACACCCAATGGGAGGATTGTACCAAACATGAATGATCTCTCTCCCAGACTCAGTGAGCCTACAAGGGTGCTGTGGGGAACTTCAGGGCACAGATACTGCAGACAGCACCTGACCATGGCCATATCAGACATTCTAACCCAAAGGAGCTAGGACAGATTCACTGAAAATGTACTATGCCAAAAAAGTCTCATTTCTTCTCTTGAACAAATGACCACCACATTTACATTGGGGTCAGCAAAATATCTAACCCTAAGCCTTGCTAACTTAGCCCTGTGTTCATTACTTGATGCAGTGCTTAAGGCTTTTGCTCACTATGGAGCACACAGACAATCACATATATACGTGACACTTCACAACCCATCCACTGACACCCTGTCCAAGCTCCCACGAGCTGTGGAGATCAACTTCTCAACATACCTGTTATCCATGACTGCAGCTAGAAAGCTCACTCAGGAATCTTACTCTGGGACTACACAGTGTTCTCTTCAGACTGCCCAGTGAGGGCACCATTCAGACAGCTGTCAGTTAAAGGAAGTAGGCTGGCAGGTGCTGTCAAAGCAGGGGATACCAATAGATAACAGAAAGCTGGAAACAAGAGCCAATACCTGAAGTACAAGACCAAAGACATATAAGAGAAAAAGAAGCAGAAGCACTGATGGGGTAAAGCGGTCCAAGACCACAGCACACAGGTGAACTCATGTCCCAGTCAGAAAAGGGAGCCACAGACAAGTTCACTGATGAGCCTCGACATGCTTGGAGAAGAAATGCACTGTTTATTTCTGACATTTTTAGCAGTGAGTTGGGGGGAAAATGTAGCTTACAAAAACATCAAGTCATCCAAAGATGAGAAATGTTATCATTCTTTCTTATTCTTAAGAGCTGCTATGTGGAGTAAGAATTAATTGTATTATCAAGCAAACAACTAAAGACTAAAGGGTCAAAACTGCAGGAGGCAACTTTGATTCCATCCCCTTGAAGAGAGTTTAGCAATTAAAGTTAGCATGCACAGGACTGCCCTGCAAAAACAGTGTGCTTTCTCTGCCCTTGGGAGTGAAAATTACAGTCAGTTAGATAAACCACAGCAAGGTTTCCTGCTTAGAGAAAAGAGAGATTAGCTGACCCTTATACCTCTTCAGCAATCAAATTCTATAAAACAAATAAATAAATAAACTGCAGATGGACACTAAATCATTCTATATTAAAGGAGAAGTAGTGAACTTGCAAATAGTGCCCCATCTAGAATGATCCCAGTCTAAATTACAACTCAAAACCCTTTCTTTCCATTCTGGGAACTATAACTGATAGAAGCTTATTTTTACCTCTGATGTCACACTACCACGAGCACTACTCCTATTTCCCCCATTACTAAGGGCCCTTTCCAACAGAAGTTTATAGACTCTAGAGGTCAAGACAAACAAAAGAAAAACTGCTCTACCCCAAAAGGTAACTACTGAGAAAATTCTGAGATGATTATTCCCTCTCCTCATTTAGCACAATGAGGAAGTAAAAGGAAGCATGTTCTGGAGCCTGAAGACTATAAAAAGCTCCTCAGTACTTGGTGG
Source organism: Octodon degus (assembly GCF_000260255.1). Taxonomy (NCBI): domain Eukaryota; kingdom Metazoa; phylum Chordata; class Mammalia; order Rodentia; family Octodontidae; genus Octodon; species Octodon degus. Next base: position 755,683 of record NW_004524845.1, on the reverse strand, counting down.
GAAGGATGACACTAGGCAGTGGCCTGGGATCAGCTTACACTGAGCTCTGAGGGGAAGTTCCCCAGACCTGGAACACAAGCAAAACCTGTGGAAAGTTGTAAAAGAAAAGGAATAAAAATTTCATACCCAATCTGACTCGGTCTCTCAAGGTTTCTCCATACAGCAATAAATCCTTACTCCAATTTAGTGATCTCTAGCCATGAGTCTTCAGGGAAATATAGCAATAATGTTGACACAAAAACCACTCCCCTAACAGGCCAGCATTTGCTTCCCTGGAATCAGGGCAATGAGGTCTGGCCTTGCACACAGGACAGCAGAGCTGCACTTCTGCCAAGATCCTGTCGGCTTCTCATCTGCAAAGGCCAAGACATCCATGGTAACTGAGGCAGACCTGGAACAGAACTGTGAGCTTCAAGCAGTACAAATCCTCAAGATTTGGAGCCAGTCAAAATTAGCTTGAGAGCTGCCATTTGTCCTAACTCACTTCCAAGTCTACTTGCCATACATGATGCTGCACGGTCCAATGGATTTGGCTTTCCACAGATTCAACTTGCAATTTTATCAAAGTAATGGTGTGCTGTCCTTCCTAAGAACTCAAATCATTTTTTAAATATATAGCAAAAGAATGTTTTTCTTTTTTATTAATTTTATTGAGAAAGAAATAGTAATGAGATAGTTTCAAAACAGGTTAGTAGGACAGTTACAATAATTAATACATTGCATATTGTCTTCGTAGTAGTTATTCAGAGTATAAGATGCAGACATGATATCTTGTCTAAACACTATTAGTATAAATCTTTCTTCTCATTGGACTAAGAAAATAGCTGCATATATATTCTATTTTGCATATACAGATATATTTTCAGTACAAAATGAACCTTCATTTTTATTCCCCTTTCATGTTTAGTTTTGCCAGAGATGGGTGCTCCACTGCCATTCAAATATTGTAGGTGTATGAATTCAGCAAAATAATCCAATGTAGTCCAATAGTCCATAATAGTAGTAGGTTATCTGCAGAACTGGCAATGTCAGAAGTTGACTTGAGCCTTTTACAGCTCAGCCTATTAATATGGCTTTACTTTTTATATCTCACATTTATCTCAAATCATTTTTCCATTCCTTTATTAATCAAATTCTAAACAAACTTTTGAAGGTTGCTTAGAAGATTTTAAAGAAAAGATACAACCAGTCATTTCCTAAACTTACATCAGTGAGAAAGAACTGAGGTCATGTAAATACAGAAATAAGAAATATAAAGGAGTAATAACTTGTCTTATGCAGTCAGTCATCCCATTAACAAAACAAAAAGCAAGAAAGTGACTCAAATATGTTTGACTCAGTTACTTTGATGTTACATTATTCATAACAAGTCAACAGTTCATATTTTATGGGCAACAATGACCAATAGCACTATATCTAATATCATACTCTAAACTCTCAAATTCAAACAAAGAAGCCAGTGTGTTATTAAATAAAAGTAAACACTTAATATGGTACATACTTTATATCAAAGGGGACATTCCATAATTATATTTAAATGCAATATTAAAACTCAACTATCATTTCTTATGTCAAGGTCTTACATTCTCATCAGCAAGAGAAAAGTGAAAATCACACCACAGTCCATTTTATAAGAATAGAAAGTTTTCAACAGGGCATGATATCTCATTTCTGTAATCCCAGCACTCAGGAGGCTGAGGCAGGAAGGTTGCCACAAATTCAAGGCCAACTGAGCTACAATGAGCTCAACGCCAACCTAAACTACATAGTAAGATACTGTCTCAAAAATAAATAAATAAATAAATATAAAAGAATAAAAAGTTTCAGAGATCATCTTGGACCAAATCAGGGCTCAGATCTGTTGAACAAGTTTCACCATGTCATACAGATTCTTAACTGCAGGTCTGCCCTTATTGCCCAGGCCGCCTGACTCCCACCCTACTGCTTCCTTCTTATGCTTTCCTTCAAACCAAATTTTGGTGCACTCTTCTTACTTTATCATCCTTTACCACTGTCCAATATGATGGCTGATTCCAACCTCACTTTTCAGGCCTAAGTGGAACCTGAATTATGATAAAGGACCTTCAGTGTTAAGCAGTTTTCATGTCTATGCTTACAATTAGCAGCCACAGTTTAATTTCAAACTAAGTTCAGCATCTCAAATGGATATCCTGAGACAATATCTGAACTTGAAAAGGTATTCTGTTCATTCCTGCTCTGCTTAAAATCTAACTCGTTTAAATATCTAGCACATTAAAATGTATCGAGTTTAATTTCTGTTTATTTCCTTTCAGTGACTACTTTTTTATAGGAGACATTGTCAGCTACAAAAAGTGGGCAACACAATAGTTTTCCTACTTGTTATATGTGCATTTTCATATCAGAAATATCTTTTTATTTATAGTGAAAATAAATATTTAAAATGACCTAAACTTGATATTTTAAACAAAAATTAATTCGAAATAAATCATAAATCTAAATATATTGCTTAAAAACTTTTACAAAATAACAAAGGAAAAATCTTCAGGATCAAGACTTAATGGAGAATATTTAGACACGTTACAAAAAATATGATCCATAAACTGGACCTCATCAAAAAATTTTTTAATCTTTTATTTATTATTTATTTATTTGAATCTGGCCAGAGACATAGTGCAGCAGCGTAAGTGCCTGCCTGGCAAGTGCAAGGTCCTGAGTTCAAACACTGGTACAGCAAAAAAAAACAAAAAAAAAAAAATCTTGCCATATTTATTTGGCACAGGGTCTTGTTACACAACTTGGCCCATAGTGATTCTTCTGTCTCAGCCTGCCTAGTGCTGGGATTGCAGGCAATCGTCATCATGCTAGATTTTGGGGCTGGTACTGCACACCCAGTATTCCAGGGCCAACATGGCATACAGCACCAGGATCAGACTCGGGTCTGTGCACTTTCCAGGCAGGCACTTAGACCAGCAAGATATCTCACCAGCCCAAAACTTAAAATTTTTGCTCTGTGAAAAATTCTGAAAAGAGAACATAAGGATAAGCCACTGGGTGGGAAAAGAATAACAATGCAGCCCCCCCCCATACTATGCTGTTCACAAGATTAATTTCAAATAGGTTAAAGACTTAAACATGAGGCCTAAAGCCATAAAAATCCAAAAGAAAACATAAAAAGTTCCTTTACACTAGGATTGCAATGAGATTTCTAATATACACCAAAAGCCAAGCCAAAAAAGCAAAACTAAATGAGACTATGTCAGATCCAAAAGCCTTCTGCACACCAAAAAAATAATAAAATAAAAAGTTAACCTATAGAATGGGAGAAAATATTTGCAAAGAACATATCTGATGTGAAGTAAGATACAAAATTGTATGAGGTTCGATCCCAGTGTGCCATGCTGGCTCTGGCCCCTGGGTCTACTGAGACAGCAACTGAGACTGGACATGGTGGTGCACACCTGCAATCCCAGCACTTGGGAGGCTGAAAACAGGAGGACCACTATGAGTCTGATCTGTGTAGTAAGGCCATGTAGACCCTATACTAAAGGAAGGAAGGATTAAAAAACATTATATGAGGGATTTATACAACTCAATGGCAAGGATAAAATGTGGACATAAGACCTGAATATACATTTCTCAAAAGAAGGCATATGAACAACAAACAGCTATATGAAAGATGTCCGAAGCACTAATCATCAGATAAATCCAAACTGAGAATGGCTATTCTAAGAAAGACAAAAGGTAATAAGAATTGGTAAGGATGTGGCAAAAAGGAACACTTTGATCTGGCTCGTGGGAACATGAATTGCTGTTAGAAAACAGTACAAACGTCTTCAAGAAAATTAAATATTAAATGCCACTGTCTAACCAAATTTCATCTACGTATAACTGAAGGAAAAAGAACAGTATCTTGGAGGGATGGCTCCACTCTCATATTCCTTGAAGCATTACTCACAGCAGCCAGAACACAGAAACGCTTGAAGTCTCCAACATACACAATGGATAAGACACAGACACGGACACAGACAGACGAGAAATACTATTCTACCATCAGAACAAGAAAATACTGTCATTGGAACCACATGAATTAATCTTGAGGGCATTATGTTAAGTGAAATAAGCCACATGGAGACAAATTTTGGTAATTTCATTCATATATAAAATCTAAAAAATCCCATTTGGGGGCTGGGGAGATGGTTTGGTAGAATAAGCACTTCCCTGGCAAGTGCAAGGGCCTCAGTTCAATCCCCGGTTCCGCCAATAAATAAATATAAAAAAATTAAAAATTCCATTCAATAGAAACAAAGAATGGTGGTTTTCAATCTGAAGGGTGGAGAAATGGAGAGATGCTGGCCAAAGGGTATAAACTCACAGTCATAAAGTAGACCTTAATGTTCTCACACACACATACACGGAAGAAAAAGTAGTAGCAAGTGAGGTGATGGATAAACCAACTTTATTATGGCAATCCTTTCAAAATATATATGCATATAATATAATCATGTTGTGTCCCTTACATTTATATAATGTTATTTGTTAATTATGCCTCAATAAAGATAAGCTTCAAGACTAGAAAAAAAATTTGTAAATCACATATCTGACAAAAAAACTCACATGAAGATATTATATGTATCCAAAATTAACAGAAAAACTAGAAAATGAGCAAAAAATACAGAGAAATATGCTATCAAAATGGATATACATATTCCAAGCAGGACATAGAAAATATATTCAACATCCTTTAGCTATTAAGAAAATGCAAGTTAGAACTATGACCTTAGAGCAAATGCTGGTGAGACTACAGAAAAAAAAAAAAAAAGAAAAAAAAAACTGGCTCATTTCTATATTGCATGTGGAAAGTAAAATAATACAACTCTGAAAAAGACTTTGGAAGCTTGGCTGTTTCTTTTTCTAAAAATTAACTATACCTTTACTATATGACCCAGCAATTGTATTTCATTTATCCCAGGAAATGAAACTACCATTCAAAAGCCCAGATACAACTGCAACAGCTTTATTTGTTAAAACTGAAATCTTTCTTAATGCATAAATGCCAAACTCCTATGCCTCCATAATATGGAATGCTAATTAGCAACAAAAAATTATTTCAGATATTTGCAATAACTTGTATGGATATTAAAAGCATAATGCTGAGTAAAAAAATGACCTTAAAAACTCCATATGCTTTCTGATTTAATTTCTATAGCATTTTTGAGTTGACATAATTTTAGAGGCTGAAAACAGATAAGAGCTGCCAGGATTGAGAGAGGTATGGTAGAGGGGAGGGAAACTATCAGAGAGTAACCCCTTTGAGGAGAGCAAATTATTCTGCATCTTAGCTGAGATGGTCACAAGAATCCACAGTTGATACAGTGACATGAAAGAAGACACATAACCTTGTACCAGTGTCAGCCCCGGCTTTGATATTACGCTTTAATTGTGAAAGGTATAAATATCAGGAAACAGGGAGATGGTTATACTTCATCTTACTATATCTTAGAACTACCTGAAAATCTATATAAATCTTTCAAGATTAAAACTGAAAAGACAACTTCCCCTGCCAGGGTTCATGCTTCAGGATGACTTCACACCAACTGCCACACTCACTCCACGTGGCCAGATCCCTGTCTGCACTTGGCTCTCCCTGTCCTGGAAGCCAGGCCCATCACGTAGGCCTTCACTGTGCTCTTCCAGCGTCCTTGGCTTCGGGAGCCTCTGGCAGCCACATTCTGGTGTTTTTGGCAGAAGTAAATTGCTTGCTCGGCCTCTGAGGAAACACAGCCTCAGGCTGAGGGAACCTCTGAGCAGGTTTAGAGGGTTGTATGGAAACTCACAGCATTGAGATCTTATGTAAGAATTGAGAAATCATGGCCCAATCTAGGAATAGACCGTGGGGTACAGAAACCCAGGCTTTGGTGGCAGAGCCTGTGGTTAACTGTCAGTGCCACTGAGGGCCCTGTGGCCTCCTTGGTCCTTTCCACTGCTGAATTTAAGCAGGTACTGCATGGTGCATGTGCCTGCTACAAACACAATGCCCTGAAGCAGCTGGGGAAAGAGTTGATCTGCCGATTGCAACTCTGAAACCTCCAAGGCAGAAACCAGTTCTAGGATGTATCTTCACCTAACCCCATGCCCTGGCACCATTATTGTAAAAAAATTATGATAGCAGGTTGAAATTTATGGTAACAGTTCCCAAATAAGAAGCAGACTTTTAGACATTATTGTAGTAAAAAGGTGATAAGCTTTTTGTCAACTTCATCTCTGGTTTAAATGACCCTTTGCTCAAGAAAAAATGGACTTTAAGAGAAAAGAAAATGTGTTATGTTTCTGAACTTGTCTTCCCTATTCATCTGGTGCATTTGGACTTCACTCTAGTGACAGATCTGAGCAAAATGGAAAGGGCACTTCTGGCCCTGACCCAGCTGAGGCTGGTGCTTCCTTCCTTCTGGACAGCTCCTGCTGTGGCAGGGAGAGCATTTAAAAGATTTTTCTTTTCAGTCAAACAAGGAAGCAAAAGATCCTAGGCCTGTGAATGAACTAGAACATTTCTCCAAAGGATCAATGAGAAACAATAGAAGTGTCATTTGGACCCAAGCAGACAAAAGTAGAAGTTCTAGCAAACTACTTTGGAGATTTATTTTATTTTGCATTTATTTCTTCTGCTTCATTTGTGATATTTTGAGGAAAGAAAGGGGGACAGAGATAGGGATAGAGAAGGAGAGGGGAAAAGAGGGGAGGAGGAAACAGGAAAGTAAAAGCAAAAAGGAAGACAAATGGTCTGGCAACTATTTTGGGTGACAAGTGTATCTGATTTCATGTGGCCCAAAGTAACTCAAAATAAAAGTATGAGAACTGGAAAAAACTTCTCATTCCATGGCCAGGTTAAACAGAAATCCAAAAACATTAGAGGGAATGCCCAGCATCACAGAGCTGGTAAGTGGCACATCTAACTGGAATTTTGCCTCTGAGTATTTCCGCTGCTCCAGCCTCATCCCTTCTAGCCAGAGCTTGATAATCACAGCCTCAAACTCCAGCAAGAAAAAACAGTTGCTCTGGGGAACTTAACTTCTCTCACATCAAGCACTTAGGAATGTTTCATGTGGTGATCCCCAGTCCTTATTATCAAAGAGAGTTAAGATGTTTGCTTTACTTCTGTACAGGTGACTACCTGATGGACTCAGAATATGGTTTACCCCACATTTGATGGTCATATTTAATGGAACATGTATTTTGAAAGTTCATGCCAACCCCTAAGCCAAGCACTTCAGGATGATGATGTCATTTCACCATCACAACCCTATAAGATAGATGTTAATATTTTCATCTTGCAGATGAGAAAACTGACATTTGAAAAAGTCAGTAAACTTCAAGGCCACACATCTAAATGCTTAACCTGTATGATCTTCAGATAATTCTTAAGAATTTATCTATTCTTGAGTCCTAGACCAGGCTTGAAGGCCATTATTGAAAACCGAGCTCTGTGGATGGCCATCAAAAGATGTTTTGGTTATCAATCAAAAAGCCAGTATCGAGTATGGCAGCGGAACTTGGCAAATGACTCCAGCTGGCCCCTGCTCAACCAAGTGTCCTACTCTGATGTGCCGGGGTGCAGGCTGGTGGTTTCCTACAGCAACTCTGTGTTTGAGAGCAATGGGGAGCAGCTCTGAAGGAACTGTGAAGCCCAAGTTGATATGGCGGAGGAACGAGAAAAGGGGCCTGGGTCAAGTGATGCTAACTCAACGAGGCTCTTATGATACAGGCTGGAGTTGCGGGGAAACCTGTCAAAGACAGAGACAAAATTAAAGACTGATAAAATATTTCCTGCAGAGAAGAACACTGCCCCCAAAGAGTGCTTTTCTCTTGGCTTCTGAGAATTGGAGGAAGCTAGTGAACCAGGAGCGGGCCAAGGATTGAAGTGACCCAAGAGTTTGGGATGCCAAAGGAAAAAAATGTGTACTCTGTCTCTTTTTGTTGTTTTGTTTTGTGCTTTCAGTGCTAGGCCCTTGAATACACTATATAAGTACACTGTAACACTGAACCACACCTTTGACTGTATAATATCTTTTTTTCTTGGATAGTATTCCTTGTAAATGAGTGGAGGGGGGAGTCATACTATGTATAAGCCTAGAATTGTAACATGTTAAAGATCAATTTTAAAATAAAAAAAAGAATTTATCTATTCTTTCAAAACTTTATGCAAAGTTCTTTACAAACAAAAAGAATTTTTCAGTCCCATCATTCTCCTTAAAGAACAAATGGACCTTAACAAATGTATCCCACTATCAGTAATTTCAACTATGTGCATTACCTAGTGAGGAAACCTGTCAAGAACAGTGTCCTAAGAGTGAACCTTTTTACGTATGGTGGACTAACTAATGTTCAACTTATAACATTCAGTCGAACTGAATCAGTGTGGTGGTTCTGTATGTGGACGGCCCACTTGAAGACTGTTGCCAAATCTGTTATGGTTTGTGTCTAGTTGTCCTCCCAAAGCCTCATGTAGGTCATGGGGCAGGTGCAGCTGGAGGAGCAAAAAGTGGCTTGAGGGGCAGGGCCAGAGGACCAGGGCAGGCCTGAGGGGTAGGACCAAAGAAGTGCTAACTGTTAAACTGGCTAGCCTGTGCTTTCCCAGAGAGGTGGAGAGGGCCATCCTGGACATGGCAGCACCCCAGCCTCTCCTCCAGTGTCTTGAAACCTCCAGTAACTGTTAGCTAAATAAAGCTTTTCTAAAAAAAAAAAAAAAAATTGTTGCCAAAAGCATAAAAGAAGTACTAGATGGAAAAATAACATGTTATTGATTTTCCTGGAGAAGTGTGTTACACTGACTTTCTTGTTATGAACTCAGCTGTTTTTATCATCAGAGGTGCATGGGTCCTTGCTGTCACTTAGAATGGCTGTGGTTTCTCTTGGGGGAGCTCTTGTCCTTATTTTGAACATCACTTCTTGGCTCCAGTATAGACCCCTTAGCCTGCTGGCACAGATTTTCTAGCTTCCAACACTGCCCTTTGGGTCTTCCTGGTACAGATCCTTGACACAAGTTCGTATGACACATCGTTGTGGGCTCTAGGCCTCCCACAGGACTTGCTGAGAACACTGCCATAGGATCCAGGCCCTCATTCGGATTCTTTGAGTCTCCAGGGCATTGACAGATCACTTGCACTCTAATGCATTTGATTTTTTGGGTGACTATTATAAAACAACCCTATAAATTCCCTATAAATTATGTGTCTTGTATTAAATATATTCCCTTGAAAACCCTGACTAAAACACAATGGGCTTTTAACAGCCTTCGATTCTGTGGACTGCAACCATTTATGAGTCAATCTACCTGAACTCAACAGAGATACTCAGTACTTTGGTACTATCTCCACTGCAAGAATCAGACTAGTCTAAAATAGTCTTCCCATAACAAAACAAGCAATTCTGTGGGTTTCTTCTAATCCTGACCCCTTATTTTTATGTTCTACTTTTAAGGATTTCAGGTTTCTTGCACATGGACTGTTACACTGACCACTACAACAAAGAAAGGGGGCCGGGGAGATGGCTCAGTAGGATAAGCACTTGACTGGCAAACACAAGGATCTGAGTTCAATCCCCGGTTCCACCAAAAAAAAAAAAAAAAAGCCTAACAAAGAAAAAAAGAGTATGAGTAGAGTATCTTTGTCTGGTCTTCTCCATACACAGACACAGGCTAGTACAAGGAGCCTGCTACTGGCCAGCTGTGTGCAATGGGTGAGTCGCTCACCAACTGCATTTCACTATCAATAGAGTTTATAATTAAATGTCGAGCACCAGACTGTTGTGAGAGTTAAATGAGCCACTTCTTATCCAGCCCTTTGAGGTCTACTCAGTGAATACACATACCTGTTGTCACTGTGGATGTGGTAGAATGGATGACGAATATTATTGGTAATGTCACAGGATAAGAGTAACATTACTTACATAATTGATCACAGTGGCCAAAGGCTGCCATAAAGAACAAATCTCAATTTAAATCATTCTTTTTACTGCATCCTCCAAAATTAAATGTGTTCACAACCATCTTTTATGTTCCTATAGCTAGTAGTTAGCTTGGTGGTTTGCTCAGAGACCTCATAAAATGAAACACAGTGAAACATTTTTAGTCTTTCTGTTATTGTAGAAACTCACTGCAGACACTACTCAGAGACACTGCACCACTGTCAGCACTCCTGGCCTCTGGGCTGAAGGCAGAGAAGGAAAGCCTGCCTTGCTGGGGAAGAGAACCTTCATTCTAGGCAGGAGTCCACATTTGGGCCTCAGTTATTTCAAGAGAGTGAAAACTTTACTCCTTGCTCAACAAGAATCTCACTGGTAAAATACAATGAACATGCTTGTCTGTGCCAGGAAGTATGCATTTAAACCCGGCCACTGAGCACTTGGGTGGCTTTGCAGGTCATTCCATCAGCAAGAGGGAGCATAGAGGTGCCTCCTGTGCAAGGTAACTGTGAGGCATGAAGAAGACAGCATGTGTATGCTCAGTGTTCCAGGACAGGTGCCACTGCTTATTCTAGGAAAACACTCCACAGCACTGGAGTAGGTGCTTTGCTAACCCTCAGCTGCTACCAGACCATGAGTAAGACAGGGATGTTACTGAAGAAACTTTGACCCACATACTGTCAGAACCATTTCTGAGGAAGGCAGAACAACTATAAGATGATATACCCTCAGCGCTCAGGATCCATGACAATGACCCCTGGACCCCATCCCCAAGAGCATCAAAACCCACAATGCTCAAATCCCTTACATCAAATGGTACAGTGTTTGTAGGTGGCCTACACCTCTCCTCCCCCACACTGCTCTTTAAATCATCTCTGGATTAATGGCAATATTTATTACAGTGTGAGGGCTGTATGAGTAATGGCTATGCTGTTGTTTAGAAAACAATTACCAAAAAAAAGTCTGTACATGTTCAGAATAGGTGTATTTTTCTGGATATTTTTAATTTGTTGTTCATTGACTCTGTGGATAAGACACCCACAGACATGGACTGCCAACTGTGCCTGCCTGTAGTTAATTTATCTTTCAGTACCACTACAAGCATCATGCAAAGGTGACGAGAAAATGGGTCCTAAAAATCAGGTAAAATTGGGCTCTTAGCCACAGGCTTACTCCTCACTAGTTATGTGTCCTTGAAGAAGTAGTATAAACTCTTTGAGACCCAGTAGCTTCCTTATAATTAAATGGATGAAATGATACCTTTAAGATATAGCTGTAATAATTAAATGTTTATGGTGGTAAAATAAAATGAGGCATGCACAGTCCTGGTAGAGTGTCGAACACATAACAGGCACCCAACAAGTGTTATCCCACACAGTGCATTTTTATGTTATTACACAGCTATAAAATTTTGTCCACAGCATTGTGCTCAACTATTCTTATTGCCCCTTATCAAAAGCTTCAAATGAACAATTCTTTTAGAATGAAATCCTCATAAAATTTTACTTCTCCTTTGCATGCCTTTCCTCCTTGGATAAAAATACATAACTGATTATGTCTCTCTTTTTATCTTGACATTCAAGGAGCTCAAACAGAAATTCAACTCCAGGAATAATACTTGTCATAGGGATTCCCAATATTGTGTGTTTTCACTGATTTTGATTCCTGCTTTCATCTACATTGTATTGTTTTGGACACCAAGTATTTGTAGAATGTGAGAAGCTATTGACTAGCCAACTAATTCAGCTCCAAGAGAAAATATCATAAAGGACTGAAAAAGATGTTCAAGTCCTCTTTCTCATACTTGTCCTTTCTCTGGGGCAGTTCACCTCACCATTAGATCTATGTCTTCTTGTGTAAAGTAGAAATAATGATTTCCAAAGACTGCTCAGAATAATTTCTGTATTCAAGTATACTCTTTAACTTGTCAAGTGCAATATGAAGGCCACACATTACTAGTTGTATAATGAGGAGTGTTTACACACATGCACACACACACACACACACACACACACACACATATGCACACTCAGGGAGCCTGAGGCAAACAGGACATGCATGGTATGTGAGAAACAGGTGAGGAGCAAGAGTGGGACAGAAATGAATTCAAGATCTTCAGAGATAAAAAAGATCAGGGTCAGTAAATACCTCAAACCAGTCCGTGCTTTGGTCTTTAATCTAAAATGATTTGCTGAGAAGACAGTGCACAAGAGACCATGGTTTGTTCTCCAATCAGTGTCATTAACAACTCAGCACAGCAGCTGACTGCCCATGGAGAAGACACACAGGAAAGTGCTTGGCCAGAAGACAATGAGGTAAGACCTGGAGATGAAGGTTCCACCCTGCTTTGCTCTGATGTGCTCATGAGCACAGGCTTTGGTGACGGTAACTAGCACACATAAGTCCCATTTCTTGCCAGTGCTCTTGGAAGGCATTATACCTCATCCAAACCTCACAGCAACAGGGTGAAGGATGTAACATTCTCCCTTTACAGATTATAAGAACAGAAAAGTAGAACATCAAGTAGTCTGCCCACCATCCAAGAACAGTAAGCAAAGCACACCAGATCAGAACTCAAGGTATGACTCTGAGCCTCTGGTTTGAACTGTTGGAAGATTCTAGAAGATCCATAAACCACCCTTCTTTCATTTAGCATAAGAAAAGAATAAGATTAGCATTAGATTCTTCACAAGGTTGTTTAGATCGAGCACACCCACAGAGGTGACAGCCCTTACTGAATCGAAAGTAGGAACAAGTATTACAAATTCCCACTCAAATCTGTACTGTGAGCATTTCCTACCACCAACAACTCAATAGGCAAAGACAAGCAATGAAATGCACCAAAGAGCAGTGGCTTCTACAGAATATGAACAGAGGAAAGAAACAGCAACAGCAACACAAATGATTTCTTTCTTTAAGACATCTACAAAAGTGAATGGCTGCTATCATATGTGCAGCCAGGACCAAGCTGCAAGCTCATTAGCAACAGGAGAAGCCCATTTGGACCCTTCCTGCCCCTTTCAGAGAGCACAATATCCCCTAAACTGCTGGAATTTCAAACACAGTGAAAACTATTACACTGCTCATCCATTTCCAAGGCAACACACTTTCAACAGTCTTCTCCAGGATTCAGTTGACTTTAGACCAATCAAGTGGAAAACAACTATTCATAGCTATAATTTACTAATTTTGAATATGCCAGGCTTTGAAGAAATGAATAATGGAACCCTCCAGGAATTGACTGCACCCTATGAAATGTGCCTCATTGGTATCCCAATCACTTTCACATCTTGGCCTCATGATGGGGTAGAAAACAAGCTGTCCCAGATGTCCAAGGATTTGTCCTAAGCCTGACTTCCCCAATGGAGGAATCATGCACCCAGACACAGTGCTTACCCTGAGGAAGCATGGGCTTTATGGCTTTAAAGCAGGGATAATGCTTGCTATAATTGCATCAAGAGTTACAAAACAACTATGGTACTGTGTATGAAAGTCTCTATAAGTCATACAGCACTACAAAACTAAGTGGCTTTCAACATGCAGTCAACTGAGATTCATCATCCCTCTGAACACCCTTGGAGCTGTGGGGAAACAGGCCAGGAAGACTTTTAACCCCTTTCAAAATAACTGTAATAGGAAAATGCCACTGGGAACAAAGTGGGGGACACAGCGAAGTGTGAAAACATGAAAAGTATTCTTAAAACACTTTGTTACAGTCAATAAAGTCCTCCTGATCCCTTCTCTGGTTTCTTTTCAGGGAAAACTCATTTCCTGAACACAGACTGCAAAAGAACAGTGAACAAAAACACACCTGATGTTATGAGTTCACAAAAGTTCAAAATTTCTCAGATTAAACAAAATGTCCTTTTGCATCACAAGTTTCTCTTCTTACTTGCCTGTGATAAGTTAACAAACCCAACCACAGCATAATCATCACAGTGGATGCCCTCCCTGTGCTGGTGTCACATTAAGTCTCCTGGAAGAAAAGCGCCACTCACATAGAAGCAGGGCCACAGTGTGTAGCCCCCTGACCCTGACACTTGACCCCCTTCTCCTCCTCACACCCTGTGAGTCACAGAGAAAAGGCTGGAGTATGGTTTAACATCAGTGCTACTACCAAAGCACTCCTCTGCAGGGGTTTGGCCCTGCCATCCCATTCTCTCACTTCTCAATTGGTGTCTGCATTGTATTTTCCTAGCTGGCAGGTGGGTATTACAAAAATTATGGAGCCACTAGATAAAAACAATGCACTTCTTTGGCCATGCCAAATGCATTCACTGAGATACACTAAGGGTTTAGAAACAAAGAAAGTGGTTGCTTGGTTCACAAACTTCATTCTTTCCAGGATTCTGGACATGGCATGAATTCTGCAGCCAGAATCATGGAAAGAATGAAGTTGGTGACCCAAGGTACCACTCTGCTTTATTTAACACACTGATACTGTAGGACACTGTAGAAAAGACAGCAATGTATCTAAGAAAAATTTGAGGATTGTTCACCACATAAACAACATCAAGTGAAAAATAATAACATTAGTAAGCATAAAGTTCCACTTCAACTGAAGTTTTAAAAAATGAGTGTTTTAACTTGCTATATACCTTAAATATACATGTGCATTAATCATGCACGGGAAATTCTATGCCTCATTATCCACCTGAAACTGATAGCTTCCATTTTCTTAAATATTAGTCAATGGTAATAGAATCCTTTGCTAGATCAAACTGCTCCCGATGAGGCTGCCTCCCTCTGAATGGCCTGTTTGTATGACTCATCCTGGTGAGTTTGTCATCTCTTCTCCCTCCTTTGCTCTCTGTGCAGGGCCTTGTTGCTGCCTTCATTTTTTTTATTTTAAAAAGAGAAAAAATTAATGGAAATGACACTAAAAACTATAAAAACAATACCATTTTTAACCTACAGTGTTTGTTACAGCATCTTCTCCACAAATTTTTTCTCATTCTCCAGATCTTAACTCAAGCATAACTTCCTCAGAGAAGCCTTCCTGACCTCTCTGACTTTATCAAATCTCACAGCACCATGAGCATGAGTACCACTCCATCTGAACATCTACTACAAGATACAATTTATCATCTCTCTGTAGGGTTATCTCATTGATCAGTATCAAACTACAAGCTTAGGAAATGTGGCAAACGTCTAATTCTGCTCACTATTACAATCCCAATGTCTAGCACATAACTTAGCTCAGAGTCAACCTTCAATAAATATCTTCAATAAGAGACAGATGGGTGAATGCAGCATCTCTTCTCCTTAATACTAACATAAGCCAGGGTTTGAGAACTTCGCCCTGGACTCCTCAGTGCTGGGTAGCCAATGCTTCCTCTGACTTCCTCTGTCCCCCAGGAGCAACCTGGAGGACTAAGAACTTTCAGAGCAGTGGCGGCTGAGTAACTGAGTAAAGTCACATGAATCATTTCAAAACATGTCTCTGAGAAGCAACAACAATAAATGACCAAATTTCAAAGCTTTAAATAACTAAATTATGAGTAAATTAACAAACACATGAGTGATAGATCAACAGACAGGCTTTATCATAATATCAATGGGTTTGGAGGAAAAATATCTGTGATTAGTAAAATTAATCACACTATCATTTCATCTATTTAGTTTTAGCTATTTTGGTTATAGCTTTTTTTTCTAATGGTAAATGTAATTACTGGTTGGAAAAGGAGAAAAAAAGATACACAGTATGACTGCTGGTTGTAAGCTAGGCTTTTTGGATTAAACATAGACAGTTCCATGGGAGAAAATAAAAGCCTTCTTCTTCTACCCTATCTAAGTGCGGTAGCACTTGATAGTGCAGTGTAATAAAGAACTGATATTGACAATATGGTGCCTTCCAAACTCCATTTACTCTGATATAGAACCATCAGAAAGCCTGATACACCATTTTCATCATTACTGTAGTACACTGGTAAAAAGCCTTTGCTCAGGTGAACCAGGTCTGCATGCCTAGAATGCCATCTGTGATGCCTGCCATCTAATGTGGCTTCTTCATCCTCAGTGACCTTCAGGGTCCTTGAATCCAAAAAGAAGCCCATTAACCTCAGGGTTTTGATGAGGAAAATTAAAATCGTATGTTTAGGGATCAGCATAGTACTTAGACCACAGGTTGTGTTCAATAAATTATTAACATTTACCAATAAAACAAAACCACCTTATACAAAAATTCACCCATTACTTCTCAATACTGGGCTTCCTGGAGAAAGAAAGAATAGACAGATATACTGCATAAACAGACTAACCTAGAAAATGTAAGCAATTACTCAGGCTCACTGGCAACAACAAATTTTAGATATAAGAGATCTTATTTACTGGGAGTGATAATACCTCACAATTTGTTTTTACTCTTTAATAATGGAACATACCTACTCAAAATGCCCCTTAAAAATATGTAAATGCTACCTACATCTTCCTTTTAAGAACCAGTACTAACCTATGAATAATATAATACACTGTGGCTTACATCTCCAGGATTAAGTCATAGGCCACTGCCTTAGCCACAAAGGAAGCTGGGAAATGAAGATTTGTAGATGGCATGTTCCTGTCATGAGCAAACTTGGAGTTCTGAAGATAAATCCAAAGAGGAGAAAGCCTATTAGATGACTAAGCAGTCTCCCAAAATTGACTTCCGTGGTCCATTTAGGTACAGACAGAAAATAAGCATATTATTTCCTCCTAAAAGAGAAGGGATATTTTGGTAGATGCACCGCCCATCTATAATGGCCCATTCTTGGGTGAAGAAGGAGTGGAAGTTAAGCAGCTCCTCATCCTCAGGCTGCACCTTTGAAAGAACTGTTTCAAGTCTCCCCTCAAGTGCCCTTTCCCCTGTGTGACTCTGTCCAAATCCCCACACCACCCTAGGGGCTTTCTTCTCTGCCCTCATAATATCACTAATAGCAATAATCATGTTCTTTAATTTACCTGATCATGTCATTTTCCCCACAAAATTCAATTTTAAGGCATTTTCACCTCAGTTGCTCTAATGTACAGCACTATGCCTGAAGTGCTCCACAAAGAATTCTCAAATTGGATCAAAATGGATAAAATCAAACTGAACTGGCTGACCCTGTGAAGGCTCAGAGATCCAGCCACATCTCTCTTTTCCTCAGTTATGGGAGCTGACATGGCACCTGCCTCTTTACATGAAGGCTGGTGACAAGCTTATGAGCCTATAGTTTATACAAACATCATGTCTCAGCGAAATTACACACTAGCTCTGCTTTGTGGCCAAACAGGAGAATCAAAATGCTGTTACATTAGCTTAGTTCCTCTCAGGGGAATCTTACAGAAAGGAATAAAAGTTTTGTTTATAAAATAAATGCTGAGAAAATATTTTTTCACTTAAGGCGATGACAAATTAGTGAAAGTGACAAAAATAAATTAAACTCTAGTACAGCCTCAAAAGTTGTGCAATTGCCTAAAAGCAAAGCTACAATTGTAAATGTGTTGGCATTTGGTTCAGAGTTCAGGATTTCAAGGAAGCAAGCCTCTCTTTTAGGAACACTAAACAGAAATGTCACAAGCAGCTTTTGATTAAACTATGATTGTCATAGTCTATAGGAATGAGCTAACATATGGTGTTTTAAAATAAACTACTAACCACAGCCAGTGGTTTCAATTAAAGAATGGTTCATCACTTACAAAAATTCCCTTAAACCCAGCTGTCTTCCAAAACAGTTGCAGAGCCTCTCTCTGAGTTTCTACTGTCATTCAGCAGATGAGGAAGTGGCAAGCCCTGGTCTGGAAATGGACATTCCAGACTGGCATCTCTGAAAGAAGGGTAAGAAATGGACCCCTTAACGCAGCTCTGTGTTGTGGCTGAGCAAAGCCTCAGAGCAATTTCCCCTATGGAACAGAAACTGAATTGTGGAGGTAAACAAATGACCTGCGGGAAGACTACCGAGAAACCTCAGGCATGACAGGCAAGCACTTTCTCCCCAAGCTACACACAACCAGCCGTATGAGGACAGCATATTTATTTGGTTGTTTGTTTGTTTGGTTGGTTGGTTAGTTGTTGCTTGGATTATTTTGGTGCTGGGATTAGAACTCAGGACCTCATGCTTGCTTGCCAGGCAGGCCCTTGTGCTGCTAAATTATACCATCAGCACAACTATAGAATATTTATAAAGACTTTGCAGAAGGCTAAGGCTATTTATTATATAGTGTACTGGTTGTTTTTTTGTTTGTTTGTTTGTTTTTTCATCGCATACTAAGAAAAGGACTGGTAGTGCTATGGGACAAGCCCCAAGTTCCTTACAACAGGAAGGTCTTAGAGTGATTCTAAAATCAGCACAAGAAGGTAATGTGAATGTAGGAACAAAAGAAACTTAGTGAGAGAATCACTGAAATCATCTCATACTCATGGTTAAAGTAAAAGAGAAGGAAACAACAATGAAAAAGCTATCTCTAGAGAACTCTAGATAAGGCCCCTTGAAACTGCTAGAGAGTGAGTGTGGAGTGAGGTCCTGGTTAAGCCCCAAGTCTTGTTTGCAGAGTAAGATATGGGGCTTTGCCTCTCACACAGAGATCTGATTTTCCTTCTGTTAGATCTCACTGTCCTCCTTGAGAGTTAGGGGCTTTTGCTTCCTCTGCTTTTAGGCTATTTTTCACTCTAAGTATCCTCTGCCCCGCCCCCCACCCTCAGTTTCATTCCTGGCTTTCTCCCTCTAGTCCCTATGACTGGCCAAAATTCAAATTTTTTAAACTCAACTGCTATTTAAAAATAAATACAACCTCCAGATTGGCTTTTCATCACACACACACTGACCTTAATGGATTTCCTTTTCCACTGCATTTGTTTGAGCCACTCATTAAATTACAGATTCCCAGTTCCCACTTTGTCATTAAAGGCTGCAAGTTTGCCTTACCTGCCAAGCAAATGCCTCTGCCACTTCCACCAGTGCAAAAGGAGAACCCTCAAACTTATCCTCCAGTATTCACTGGCAAAGCATAGATAGGATAAAGAATCATAAATCACATGAAAAGATGAAAGGAGCTTAAAGACTGAGTGAATCAGAGGCCCCAGAGGCTGGGAAGGGGATCTAGGAGGAGCACAAAAGAAGGACAGATAATAGGCACCAAGCTACAATTGGGCCAAGGAAGATGTTCTAGTGCTCTGTACCACAGCATGGTGATGACAGTTAATTTACTGAATATTTCACAATAGGCAGAAGAAACCACTTGGGATGCTTCCAACATAAAGAACCTGTAAATTTTTCAGCTGGTCAAAATGCTAGTTACTCTGATTGGAACATAACACATTATATATAGTCTTAAAATATCAAACTGTATCCCATTAACAAACAATTATTATATCAGTTAAGAGTAAATACAATATTTTTAAAAGAAGCTTTAAAACATGAAGGGGTGATAGGGGGAAAAGGAATCAAGATATCTCATATACAGGTACGAAATCCCTATGATGAATACAATCATTATGTATATCAAAACTATATTAAACTTAATAAAAAATAATTAAATCAGCCCTTATAGTTTGGGGGGAAATGTAGTTTGTAGTTTGGAGAGATTTCCAAAGTTTGTTTCATGGAGGGGGAAAAAGACCCAGAGAGCTCCCACATTTGTCTTAACATGCAAACACTGCTCAAAGCAGGTTCCTGGTGTCCCACTTCCATGCCCTCCAAAAACTTTGTTTAGGACCTGATCTAGCCAGTGTGGTCATTTGGTTATCTGCCACTTACCCATCTAACCTTCCCAACCACCACCATCTTATTCAAAATTGGAAAAACAAGGCACAGCACTAGCTGTATCTGTGTGTACTTCCATAAATAATCCAAATTTTTTTGAGTGGGGGTATTTTGCCAATTTGTGTTGTCTGCAGTGTACTGCAGTTGTACAAGTACAGTTAGGCAAAGAGTTGACCTAAGATTTTATCATTAATCATGATTTGTGTTCTGGATACGAGATGAATCTGCAGTGAATTTCTAGCTGTACAAGTTGCTATTCCTGTGCCTTGTTGATAGAAATTACCCTACATTCAAATTAAAACAACTTCAGTTTTGAAAAAACACAGCGAGCTATATGGTTCACATGTTTATTGTACATCTGCATGCAGAAGTTATATTTTCCATTACGCTTAAATGATGCATTCCCAGTGCCCCACAAATGGAGCAGAGTCAATTAAAAATAATTGCTTTCTCTTATGGCCTTTGTAATAAAATTTCAGTAACAGACATAAAAGGTAGTTTTAATATGAATTGCTGGATCACAATCTTACTACCACCATAAGTGGCTTCTAATAAGGGTATCAAGTACATCATGCATTTTTAAGCATAGAGTTCTGCTTAATTAGCAAATAGGAACAGAATACACAGTTCCAGAAGTGTTCTCGTTTAAGAATCATTAAGTCATAATTCTGAGGATACAGAAAGGTCATCTAAATTCATCTCTAAAAGCAACATGAACATTTATCTGTGTATCCTAGATTCATATATAGAACCAACATTTGAAGTTTTCTCTGTAAGAAACTCTACAAACAGACTTGGGGAAGCATCCAGTCATTAGCAAATCTTCCATCATAAGCACCCTCTCTTATGTCCTGTTCACCATGAAATATGAGGCCTAAATAAATGGTTGATTACAGACAGGTTTATATCAACTCAGCAAACTATCTGGCTCTGTAGAGAACTGTCATCATAAATAATATTTTGCATGCCCACACTGGCCTGTAATTTTTTATAAATTTCAATATTTTTTCTTTGAAAAAGTATATATGGGGTAATCATTTTATATCTACTTATCAAACATGCACAATTTTTATTTCATTTGTGTACAAATTAGTTATTGTAACAGCAAGTTGTAGAGCTATAGCATAAAAAATATTTTTCTTGGCCTTTTTATTCCACCAATATTAAATTCCACTTATTGAAGAGTTCTTTGGTGATTTCTATTTTAATCACATTTCAATAAGAATTTAGGTTAGAGTCAGCATTTTTTTCACCAAAATTGCTAATATTGAATAACCGCCCAATTCCTCCTTCCTCAGGTTGTGTATACTTGAAGAGATTAGACTAACTTAAAGTAACCAAATAATTTCTGCACATTTTGCTCACTCATCCATTACAGCTTGGAGAACCTCTCAAGACTCTGGAGGACCACACCAACCCAGAAAGAAGAGCCAAGGCTCCACTGCAGTCTTCGAGAGTCCAAGCACCAGCATGAGTGATAGATAGTGCAGAAGTCCAAAAACTGGAAAAGTTGTTATAAGTTGGTATAAATGAACTAGAAGAGGCCTTCCATTTTCATTAACCAACCTAAAACACTGAAAATAGTGGAAGAAGCTCCATATCTTAGAATACCTTAGAATAGTTAGAAACAGTTAGAAAACTATTTTAGGTAATCAGATGTAATGATGAAAGTTTTTTGTTTATTTGTTTTTACAATTAAGGAGAAACTAAATATAACTGTTATTTTAGATATGTGGTATTCGTACCTGAAACAACTTTCTTCTATTTTAAGAAATTAAGATGCTAAAGGCTGGGCTGGCCAGAGAGCTCAGCAGACTAAAGCACTTGCTTTGGTAGAGTGCAGTGGCTGGGGTTCGATCCCTGGTTTGCCATGCCACACCCGGGATGCACTGAGATGGTGATTAAGACTGGGCATGGTGGCACAGGTCTGTAATTCCAGCACTTGGGAGGCTGAAAACAGGAGAATCACTATGAGTCCAAACCCTGAAGACGCTGTACTAAATTCATTTAAAAAAAGAAAGATGTTAAAGGCTGAAAAAGCAATCAGAAAGATACTGATTGGGGCTGAGGAGATACCTTGGCAATCTAAGAGCCTGCCTGGCAAGTACAAATAAGTGCTTGCCTGGCAAGCACAAAGATATGAGTTTGATCCCAAGCACCCCATGCTGTGCCAGCCCCACGCATAGGCACATTGAGCTGGCTAAGGAAATGGACATGGTGAGGCACACCCGTAATCCCAGCGCTGGAGAGACTGAGACAGGGGGATCAATACGATTCTGAGCTGCATAATGAGACCCTGAACCAAATGAATAAGTACCTTAAAAAAAAGAAAAAGACATTGGGCATGATGGGGTGCACCTGTAATCCCAGTGCTTGGAAGGCTGAAAACAGGAGAATCACTATGAGTCCAATCTATATAGTGAGACCCTGTAGACCCTGTACTAAATTTATTGAAAATAAATAAATATTTGTCATTCTGCAAGTGTATTCCAATCACATGTGCATGCGCACGCACACACTCACTCACTCTAGCTTTAGTGCCTTTGTAAACTTTACCAAAATCACAAGACATGTCCCACCTACTGGCTAGGTGGTAAGTCTGTTTCAGGCATTTATACCCTATTTACATCACTCCAGAATATTTTACATGTTAAATCTCAACATGGTTCTGGTTTCCCCCACTTTCACTCCAAGGCATAGTGTCTTCTAACCCTGTGCACCCCAGCCCCAGGAGCACACTGGAACCCTCAGAGACCTCCTGAGCTCATGAGTCACTATAAATAGCAACACCATCAACTCTCCAATGACACCAATAAACACACTCTCCACAACATCTCATGGCACGGTGAGATGGAATGCCCATGGAGGAGCATAACCAGTAGCAACAGGAAATGAATCCTGTAAGAAGTGTCATCATCTGACATTTCTGTAAGAGAACTATGTTTCATTCAGAGAGATCAAGAACCCCTAAGACATGTATATAATCCTCCTGCTTAAAAAAAAAGCACTGTGACACAGTCCTTTTATACCCATTAGCATCACAAGACTAAATAATATTTTGTACTCAACAAAACACAATGTTTTTATGCCAACTTGGTGTCACCAAAAATGCAGTCTGTCAAACATTTTTTTTTCCTCTTGGCACAAAACTGTCTTCAAATTCCAGACTTGTTCTTAACTACATTAATTTCACTGAGAAACACAAAGTGACAGCCAGAAAGGCATTCTTTTTTTGTGAAAGAAAGAACAACTCATTTACTTGTGGGGATACAGGACTAGGAATTCCAGCTGCTGGTAAAATTCAAGGACATGCTTGGTAAGCAGAGTGCCAGCAGTATTCCCCACGAGAATGCTTGTGAATCCACATTCCCACGGCCCTGCACTTGCCAGCCAGCATGCAGCCTGGCAAGGGAAGAGTCTGGATCTTAGGTGGATTATTCCAAAGGTGCCAGTGGAGGCAGGAGCCATGCTGAGAGCTAACACAAAAGAGTAGCTAACAAGAGTTTGAGGCAGCAAAAGCTAGACAAGTTTAAGGAAGAGCAAGTCTGGAGAGCAAGGAACTGATCTCTGCTAAGTTGTGGCCTGAAGCATTTGGCATTACCTGCATGCAACAGGAAGAAAATGATGAGAGTGAGGGAGGTATTCAGAGTAACTCAAAATAATTACTGTTGATCATTATTATTTGACAGATGCCATGCTTACTTGATACGCAAAACACTGAACGAAACTGTCGTAATCTGCCTTCACAGATGAGGAAACTGAAGCACACAGGGAGCTGTGCATTTCCAAGGGTGTGGCCCCAGGTATGTGCTCTTTTTTTTTTGGAGGGGGGGTGGGTGTGTGGAACCAGGGATTGAACTCAGGCCCTGGCGCTTGCCAAGGAAGTGCTTATTCCACTGAGCCATCTCCCCAGGCCCAGGTTTGTGTTCTTAATTCCCGTGACAGGCTGACTTTCCCATGAACTATATCAGAGGGCCCGTTCTGGAAAGGCAAAGTTTTCAATTATTTTTTAATATAAAAAGCTTTTGTTCTTGAATCTACAGATAAAGTGCTTCCTTTTACTTCTATAAGACAAAAAAAATGACAAGAGGATGAAAGAGATAGTTCAGTTCTCTTGTGTTTGTGTTTCTTTAAACAGGGACAGAACTATTTCATTTCATACACATTCCAAAGATTCCCTTCTCTCCTGCATGCCAGTTCAATTTTAGAACATGACAATGGCATACAGAAAAATTAAAGAAATCTTACATTATTTCTTGCCTTAAACATTTTTAAAGTCAAGGAAAACGACAAATGTACCAAGAAGCATGAGGTCAGGCTTGGGGTTGGCACAGGGGTGTGCACTGGGAAAAAGGAAGTCAAATGACAAAACCCAAATATTCTTGGCTCCTATGAAAAGCTACTCTGTTCATTACCCGGAAGACCCAAACAAAAGCTGCTGCCCATTTCTCTGTTTCAGTTTCCTGAATATAACTGGATCACCAACTGGCATCCATTGTCCCAGGCTCCCAGAACAATGTCCACCAGCATAAATCCGTCAGCTCTGGTACACATCCAGAGAGCTAAAGCCCAGCAGCATGAGAATGAATGAGTGTCTGTGCGCCCATGCCCAGCACGCAACACTGCAACCGTGAGACCTGTGTGCGGGAGGCAGCACTCCTCCCACCCGAGGCAGGCTCCAGCCTGTCAAGGAATGCTGATCAAGGTGCCAAGTGGGGTGTCCTGTTTGTGGCTGTGTCTCCTAACAGCGCGAACATCTGCAGTCTGCAGTCACCAGATGGCCTCTGCTGCACAAAGGAACGTCCCAGGATGCTCACCAACTGAGAATGCAGAGATCAAAGCCACCAGGGTAGGAAGCTGTGAACTGCGAGGACTATCTTCCCACCCACTTTCAGGCAACCCTCAGTGGATGGCAACTGCTAACTTAGGGGGAAAAAAAGTGCAAGTGGAGGAGGCAAGGGGGTTATTTTTAAGAAAGAGCACAATCTAGCTTTTCTCTCCACCACCCACTCCACACCGCCTCCGTATTCCCTTGTCTCTCCTCCTGCCTGCTCTTTCAGTTCACTTTTCTTCCCCCAGCTCTCTCCTGCTCACACACATTTTCTTCTCCATGTTCACAGACCCACACTGGGACCTGCAGCTGACCAGGGACTGACCAGAGCACAAACACCGCAAACTCCGAAGAATGCAGCACCACACTTTGGAGAAACCTTGTTTAGCCACCAGCGCAGTGGTGAAAAAAGTCTCTGTTCTCAGGTGCAACAGACCAACTAATTATGCCACCTTCCTGATATGCCTAAGGACAGAGCCACATGTGTCTATTTCATCACAGAAGTGCCCTTTCTTATTCAGTTCTGTGCCTCTGGAGTGTGGTTCGGGCACCATCATTTCCCAGGCCTAGGTAGAGCCCTGAGCATTTGTAAGTGTACTTGATGAATCTATGCACGCTGTGGAATAATTTCTTTCACTGACTGGCTAACAAGCAATTCTACATACTCAGGAGTCATCTACTTGAGCAAAAGTACCACTGTGGTAATAACTGGAATAATGAAGTACTACCCAAGGTGAACTTGTGTCACCAGGGCCCTTTCTGAAAAGGCAAAGTTTTTAATTATTTTAAATATAAAAAAGATTTGTTCTCAGATGTAAAGATAAAGTGCTTCCTCCTGCTCCTATAAGATGAGAGAGAGTGAGAGAGAGAGAGGGACAGAGAGACAGACAGACAGACAGACAGAGACAGAGAGACAGAGAGATAGAGATAGAGAGACAGAGACAGAGACAGAGACAGAGACAGAGACAGAGACAGAGACAGAGACAAGAAAGTCTAGTGGACATTCAAGGTGGAATAAAGCTGGTGGACCAGCTTTTACTTGGTGTAGAGGAAAGCCAAGCAGGAATATAGAAAGTTGTATACAAAGCTTGAAGACAGGAAAATCAGCCAGACCTTTATCTAGAATGTGGAATATATTTAGACCAATGAAAGCAGTGTTTGTGTTTTGCTTTTCAAGAATCCATTCATCCAGTTGTTCTTCAACCTTCTTTAAGCACAGACTGTGTTCCAGGGCAATCTGCAAGGGGCTAAGCAAAAACAGTCCCTGCTCTCCTGGGGCACACAGTCCAGTATCATCTCAAGAAAAAGTTCCAGGCTACAAAAAGCTGCAAAAGTGGCAAGCTGAAACATTCATTATAAAAGAAACCAGTGAGGAGCTGAAAACTTAACCTTAAGTAACTTGCCTTACAACAGTAAGGAAAGGCCTCTCTGACAAGGTCTAATTTAAACACTGCAAGACAAAGAAGGAGAAATGGTAATAGGACAAGATGGGCCCCCAAGGGCAAATGCCCTGAGCTAGAAAAGGTCTGGGCACCAAGAATTGAAAGTGACTGGAGTAAAGGAGAGAGGAGTAGGCAGGCTGCGGAGACTACAGGCCAGCATGCCCAGCTAAGGTTCTGGCCTGGCAGCAGCCAATGGTTTCCACCTGGTATACCTTTCAGCACCACCACACTGCATCTGTGCAGAGACTTCAGAAGCAAAATGTGTTCTGCTGTCTGAGCACAGAATGAAAATTTCCTGGACCAAAATAAAGCACCATGAGGCAGCGAGATAGCTCAGAGGTTTAAAGTGTCTGGTTAGGGGCTGGAGAGATGGCTCAGTGGTCTAAAGCACCTACTTGGAACAAGCTTTGCAAGCACAGGGACCACGGTTCGATCCCCCAGCACCACATGCCGGCCAGCCCAGCCCCCAGGTGGGCTGAGCTGGCCACACACACACACACACACACACACACACACACACAAAATAAATTGTTTAAATAAATAAATAAAGTGTCTGGTTAAATAAATAAATAAATAAATAGTCTGGTTAGGCAAGCTGAGGCAAGCTCAGGGACCAGGGTTTGATCCCTGGCACCACATGCTGTAGCAGGTGGCCACAAAAAAGGAAGGAGGAGGAGGAGGAGGAGGAGGAGGAAGGAGGAGGAGGAGGAGAAAAAGGAAGGAGGAGGAGGAGAAGAAAAAGGAAGAAGGAGGAGGAGGTGGAGAAGGAGAAGAAGAAAAAGGAAGAAGGAGGAAGAAGAAGGAGAAGGAGAAGGAGGAGAAGGAGGAGGAGAAGAAGAAGAAACTGAGAGAGTGTAGAAGAAGAAGCAGGAGGAGGAGAAGGAGAAGGAGAAGAAGAAGAAGAAGGAGAAGAAGAAGAAGGAGAAGAAGAAGAAACTGAGGGAGTGTAGACAGCTTCACAGTTTAAAAGTGAAAGCAACAAAAGTTAGGGGAGAAAAAAAAAGATGGCTAACAAAGATGGCTAACATCCAGTTACCATCCATATATGAGTTGTCTAAAATGTAATGCAGCCCATGTGGGGCTACTACCTACAAGACATGCTATATCTACAGATATCAGTATCTCTAACAGCCTGAGTACAAAAATAACAGGAACTATGTGTAGCTGTTCTGAGAAACCACAGCAGCACACTGGGCTAATACTTCAGTAAATGGTTTTCCTCTTATAGTCAGGATGGTGCCTGAGCCTTAGGAATAACTGTTTTCTGTATTTGGGTGGATGTTACAATTCTTACTTGTAAGTAAAGCTGCACCAGATAAACCAACTATTAATCTCTTTAGGCTCCATGATGGACAGTAGAGAAAATAAGCACAGCTTGTTAAAGACCTTAGTACCAAATTGGGTGCCTCATGTCAAATATCTCAAAGGCATATTATAGTACCACATAATGACCAGTAGGAAAAGACAACTATAAAATGCAAATCTATAAACAATATCATGTTCTCCACCCTTAATAACTGTCTTTCCATAGAACTTCTGGGAAAACTAGCATGTGGAGAGATCCCCAGGGTTTGCCCTCAGCAATCCACCTTGTTTATTCCATGTGCTACACACCAACAGGTCCCCAAGGCCAGAGACCAGCACTGCTCCACCACTGCACACATTCAGACTTGGTGTCTTCCCATCTATTTGTTCCTAATTACCTATCTAAGTGTTTCCATCACCCTTCCTACGAAGCTGGTACACGGTTAAGCCCTCGGACTCCCTTGGGGCAGTTGTCTAGGTGGGCATCTATTTTTTCCGTACTTGGTACAAAGTTGCACCAGGAGATATGACTTGTGAAAGACATAGAGCAAGCACATAATCACATGTACCAGGGAAGAAGTCCTCCTTGACACCAGCTCAGGCCTCACAGAAACAGAATCAGACCATAAATAGAGATAACCCTAACCTGCAGTGATTTTATTTGGAAGGTGATGTTATTTTTTGTTCCTCTTGACTATTAACTCTGGCCTTTTATATGCATTTCAAGGACTTTGCTGAAACAGATACTCTAATTTAGTTGACACATGAATGGTCTCTTTCAGAAAGACCTTCCCCTGACATTCCAGTGGAAAGTATAGAACTTCAGTCTTTTACCCTTTGTTTCTTTATAAGCCTAGCATTTATTTGAACACTATTTTAGTTTAGTGGTCCATCTCCCAGTTGTCCTCACACCTTTAGTCATTACAACTATAAGCTGCCTGCTTGGATCCAATCATGCAACTATAGAAGAGTTCCATCACTACACTCTATGCCTGCATTCACCTCATTCTGAAGCTCAACACCCTTGGCCTGTTCCTTCTGATTTGGTCTGCCATCACCTGCAATGATGGAACTCGATCTTTATCCAAACCACCAATAATGCATTTTACTGCAGGGCCCACATTTCTGCAACTGCAGCAAGGAGATAAAGAAGGTGCACACTCTGCTGAATGAAGACCTGGCTATGCCTGGCTCCTCTTAGGGATCTCTGCAAACTGGCTGTGATAGTAAACTGATTGTCAACTTGAGTAAGAAACACCCACCTAATCAGATCAACATAGTTCTGGGTGTGACTGAAGGGATTTACTGAAGACAGAAGTCGCAACCTGGGTGTGTGGCACCAACCAATAGGCTTCTAGCTTAGTTGGAATAAAAGGGAAATGGAGAATGAGGGCTAGCTTCTGTTTCTTTGGAGGAGTTCCAGTCTTCACCTTCATCTCGGACATTGTCTCCTGGCTTCCAGTGCAGACTCCTCAGCCTCCTCATATGGACTCACAATGGACTGTATAGTGAGAACCAGGCCTTAGACTCTTCCACACCTGACTCTCTGAGCAGCCACTGTAAGCCTACCTTGTAAATCCTTATATATTTTTATGCCTTCCATTAAATCTGCTTCTCTAGTGAGCACTGATTGATACACTGGCATATGTTTCTACTTCATGTAATCATTTTTACTACACATGTAATCATTTTTACTACACATTTTTACTACAGCCACAAGCCTACCCATGAAGCCAATATTCTCCACATTAAAAAAAGACAAAAAGCAACATAAGCATAGATCTACACACAACCTACACTGTCATTTGAGTCCAGAGGTGTTCTCTGACCTCTTTCAGCTCTTAATAACATTTTTAACAATACATGATATATACTATGTTCAACATTTCAGGAATTGTTGCTTCAAATTCCTGTCTGAGTTATAGGAAGCTTCTCCATTATTATGGACCCTTAACTTACAAACTCAATTCAGTCCCAAAGGATAGTGGTAACTCATATTGCCAACTGAAGGTGCAGGCTCCTCTATACAACCTTCAGTGTCTCTGTCCTATACACAGGCAGATCTGAGTGTCCTTAGAGAGCAACTGGCCCAAGATTTCTCAATTAACCCCATACGGGACAGGACTTGTAATGTTCCTTCCAAAACGTGTATCTCACCATCTGGAAGCACAAGTGGCCTGCATTCAGGTCATAATTCAAGACTTTTTTTGTAAGTAAAACTAGAAATATGGTCATGACACAAGTTATTCATATATTAGGCCAGTCATAACTTAAGGGTCCACTGTTCCCTTTTAAATCACTAAGTGCATGAGCTACTCAAACGTCACCTGTAACCCTGGAACTTGGAATTATTTGAGTGTGCATACATTTTTTTCCTCTTAACATGTTGTCTCAGGAAAACTTGCTTCTAAAAGGGACTCATCATCTCCATAATGCTCTTAAGGGCCTTCTGGTCACTGCGATTTCTATAATTTAATGCTACCTGTTACATTGTTTCCTCATTCACTTGTCAAACTGTACAACACAAAACTCTGCGCAACCTTTGTTAGATCTCTTCTGATCAACTCAAAAATCTTCTATATGGGCTCATACATTGACCTGCTGACACATCTCCTTCTGTGTCTCTCCATGCCAGAAAAGTGTTGTTCCCAAAGGTAAAGAATATGACAGAGAGAGGCAACAGCCCCAAGAGTACTCACTGAGGGGTTTTAGAATGCTACTGCTGGATTCGTCTGCATTTTCCACATCTGACTTGTCAGAGTAGTTCTCAGAGATTCGCTCCTTCTCCTTCTTTTCCTTGTGCCCTGTCCTTCTCTTGTGCCTTCTCCTCCTCCGGTAGCTCTTAGGCACGTGGACTCCGATATAGATGGTATGGTGGCCTAAGAAACATACACAGATCACCCATGATTTCAAACTGCATTCTCTCCTGCACACAACTCACAGAAAACCCACATTGTAGAAGGTGTGTGAACTCCACATTACCATTCTACATTTGAAAACTCATGCTGGAAAAAACAGAATTTCTTCTCCATTTTTAGTTAGCTACAGTACAATTGTACCTGTTGCATAACTCTAGGATTTCATGAAGGTGCATGGTGGTTCTGTCAAATTGACTATTTTTTAGGATAACCAAAGGATACCAAACTAGAAAGCAGGAATCCTTGGCAACCTCTACCATCAATTACCTCTATGACCTTCCATTCATTTCATAATCACTTTGGGCCTTAACCTCATCATTATCTAATGAAAGCCTTAACCTGAGTGACCTCAGAGGTCTTTCCAACTCTAACCTTCCACAAGTCTGTCATGTTGACACAGGGGCTAGAAAAGATGCCATTGAGGCTAGAAAAATGAAGCCCTTATTCAAAGTCCAAAAAGTCGTTTTTGCTGAGGATAAGGTTTTCCAGAACAACTTTCTTTTAACCCAATCAGCAGAACAGAGAGTTAGAACTGGGACAAAGGGGAAAAGTAAGACATACTTGGCAAGGAAATTTTAGAAATACTCTAATGTTCACACTAGGAAACAGTTAAAATAATTTCGGAGTGCCATTCTCGTTTTCCTTTTTTCGTTTCTAAAAACTGGTTGTTGCAATGATAAAAATAAACTCAGCCCAGCAAAAATTGCCATAAAGAGAAGGGCATGAAGAAAAAAAGACTGAAATACTTTCAGTTCTCTAGATGGAAGGAGCTGCAAAATTGACAAGTGGCATTATTTTTACAAAATCTAATAAGAAAAAAAAAAAGGAATACAAAGTCCTGTGCCTTTTTTTAAAAAAACCTGGAAAATATTTACTTTTGTTTTACATGCAGCATAACTACTGAATGTGGGAGCCCTCATTTCAGAACTAAGTTAACCCCTCTTTTGACCTGCAAATTAGATTAGCTTATCTCATCTACAAGTTTTGGTACCCCTTTGTAGAACTGTACTATGTTACTGTGGTCAACACACCACACTCCAACATCATGCACATGCAACACTACTCCAAACCGACTGCTAGGACTACATCTAGTCACTCCTCAGGCCTCTTCTTAAAACAGTCATTCACAGAGGTATTTCCTTAATTTAGCAGAGATAAAAAGAATTATAAGTAGCTTCAAGAAAGAGACTCCAATGAAGGATGGGAAACCCCTGAGTGAATTAGCTGGTATTCAAAAGGAAATACAGATACTTGGAATACATTTGGAGGCATGCATACACACACACACACACACACACACACACACACACACACACACACACACCATAATTTGCTGCTACGAAGCATCTCAGTATTCTCCCCTCAGAACATGTGCCAATGAGATACTTATCATGGTGAACCATTTGTAAGCAAATTGTTCTCATGGGAAAACTATATTATACTAGGAAGTAGGAAATGTCTCAGAAACAATGTGAATTAAGAAACAGTGTCAATTGTTTCCTGCCCTTCAGTTACCTAGGGAGTCCTGCAGTTTTATCACCTCTCTATAATAGAGGGAGCAGAACCAACCAAGTTCTTCAGTAAACCAAACCCTGAAGAGTAATTAAGAAAGCATTCTTTCTTTGTCTCTTGCTCTCTGAAACACACATACACACACACACACACACACACACACACACACTAAGAAATTAAGAGATAAGCAAATCTTTTTATAATTTGTCACCTTAAATATTTTATATACCATAAAAAATAATGGGAACCAGGGGGAAAAGGTAAGGTAGATTAGTCATGTGGACGTTACATAGAAAGATTTAATATATTTACCCATATCTGTACAGTACAATCAAGTCATTTAAAAGATAAATGTGGGCTGACAGGGTTTAAAGTAAGATTTCTGACTGAAAAACTTCCACCTAATGAGATATGGTGACTCATTAAGTGAACCTTCAAACTCCTTATCTCTTGGCACCTGGTGTGAGGTGTTATCATCCCACAAGGCCATTTAGTTCACTCTCTGAGCACAGGCACCACCCTGAAGCAGATCACTGGCCCTGCCTCATCCACCCCACTCCCACTCCCTGCCACCTGGTGGGGGCGACTTCAAACATGACACAATAATCCATAGAGCCATGCTACCTGGGCATCAAGTGAAAATGGGTCCCCATTTCAGGCAACTTTATTGAGATATAATTTATAAATCAGAAAATCCACCCATTGTAAGAGAATAATTCAATAAAAAGTCAACTATCACCATAATCTAACTTTATAACCTTTATGCATATTCAAAAGCATTGCGCTCACTGGCAGCCATTCTGTTCCTACCATTGTGATGACCTAGGAAGCCACAGTTCTCCAGTTCTCACATAGCTGCTGTGTTTTGTGGGGTTCCTCACAACAGGGTAAAAAAGAACATCCCCAAGAGGAAGACCCTGCCTTCCAGGAACTGCCAGAGGAAATGATAGCACTGAGCTGAGCAATCCAAAACTCAAAGTGCCCTCCTTCTCTTCCCCAACCTGATACTGGGAACCGAATTTCCCTCTTCTGTTTTGTGCTCAGCTAGAGAAGGAAATGATTCCAGGGTTAAGAAGGTGGTCAGAGGTTAGGAACTGCTTTATCAATAACTGCTCTCCACTTAGACCAAGACAGCCTTTCTTGATGAGTGGCAATGAGGCAGGCACTGTTTCTCAAAGTGTTAGCCCAATATTTTAAAAGCCATATATGCCAAATAACAGGAGCTACAAAGACAAGATAAGCTGAGATGGAAGCATTGTTACTGACCCCACAGTATACCTGTGTTCATGAGCAACAGGACCAGCATTACTGCTGGAAATGTTACTGTTGATTATAGGTGAATCTCAGTACTTAGTTTTATTAAAATATCTTGCCATGTCTCAGACATATGTCATGAAGATGTATGACTATTATTAAATTATAATTAGAAAATGACTTCAAAATTTTAGGGGAACCAGAAATACTGAGGGTTTGGTATTATCTTACATATAAAAACGAAAAAAAAATTGGCAGCCAAACTTTCCAACCCTGTGAGTCTATAAAATAGTAAGATGTTCAAATAATCCAGGATAGTTATCTGCTTCTTGCAAGAGAATTTTTTTAGGCTCAAAAAAAAAAAATTCTCTGACAGAAATTCCAGGAAAAACTGTTTCCAGAGATAATGAAAGAAGAAATAGCAAAACTTTCTTAAACAACTATAATTCATAAAGAACAGGTGATTGTTTTAAGCTCTATTGAAATAAAGGCCACATTCTTGCTAAGAACTATAAAGTAAAGTTACTGGAATCCACACACTTAGGTGTGCAGGCAAAGGGCGTTCCTCAGTTTGGCAAGAGCCTCCATGCCATGTGTTCAAAAAAATAACCCTACAGCACATGCCTTACCCTGCCAGACAGTGTGAGTTCCAACAAATTGTAAAGGCTTCAGTGGGTTGGGAAGTTAACTCAACCACCGAAACTGGGCATGGTGATGCACATCTGTAACCCCAGCATTAGGGAGGCTGAAACAGGAGGATCACTATGAGTCTGAGCTGCATAGTGAGACCCTATACCAAATGAATAAATAGATAAATGAATAAATAAAAGACTTTTAAAAAGGCTTCAGGAGTCTCTCTCAGTCCACAATGCAGCCAGTACTCAGAAAAAAACATGGCTGTCTTGGTTTATCTTTAAATGTCAAAGATAATTACTCCTAGGTTCTCATTTCTTCCCATCTCCACTTGCTCCCTCTTGTTTGCAAGCAGGAAGAACTGGGAGGCTATCACATGCAATTCTCTCAATTCTAAGGATACATGACCTAACCGCATATTTCTGATTTTTACCATACTGCATTTTTTAGAAAACACAAAATTCTTAATACTTAATTTCTTGGTTACCATTCAAGAAATGGTATTACACAGACCCCACCTTCACTGTTCATGATGATTTAGAAATTAGAAAAATATTTACCAACAAAATTAAAAATTCCATAGCTGAATTCTTCAGTTTTCCACCCTCTTCCCCCCCCGGAAAAAAAAAAAAATTAACATACAAATGTTATACTTTGTTTTTTTGTTTGTTTGGATTTTTTGTTTTTGTTTTTGTTCTTTTCTTTTCTTTTTTATTTTAGGGAAGGGTCTAGAGGGTGTTCAGCATCTCACTACTAGACCAGACTCATAGTGATTTTCCTGTTTACAGCCTTCCAAGAGCTGGGATTACAGGCGTGCACCACCACACTCAGTCTTAATCACCGTCTCAGCACACCCTGAGGGCAGGCCAGCATGGCAGGCTTGGAGATCAAAAAAGTTAAAGAAATAACATACATAGAATTTTTGTAAACAAGAAGAGGATCAAGGATTGGAAGGAGTACAGAGGGATGGAAGGGGTAGGGAATGAAAATAAGAATTGAGATGTTATGTCCAGGTGTCAACTCCCCACAATAAATATAATCATTGTGTACTGCAAACCTGGACTCATACATTTAATTCTATAGGTGACTTGAGGGCTAATTCCATGTCTTCATATGTGCAAGGTGACCCCATTAGCCCCTTCCTGGTAAACATGTTGCTGTGTTTAATATATCTGTAGATGACAGCGAACATTTAAGGTTTAGGGAAGTCACAGATTTTGCCACTGGCTGAACCACTGTCTTATTCACAAAATCCACAGAAGAAATATCTCTCAGATGTCACTGGCAAAACGAATTGTGTCTCACCACTACTCTGACAGTCTTTTGTAATACAGTCAATATTTATACTGAACATCTAAGGTTTGGTTATGCTTCCTTCCTTGTGTTGATTATTAAGCAGAGAAGAGACAAATACTGGTCCAACTTGTAGTGGATATACGGTCTCAGGATATCTATTGCATACTAATCTCACTCTTCAATTTTCCAACTTGTCATTTTCATCTCAAACTAAGCATTTTTGGAAAGAGGTAGCATATAAAATATTTTTTAATGTAAGCTTTCAGAGTTCAATGCTATCCAAAGGATCACCAAGCATAGACAAAATCTTGACCCAGAAATCAACCTTCCCACCCCAGCCATTCCACGTCTCACCCTCTCTCTGCTCCAGCCTCCTCCATGTGTATACAGCATTTGTTCTAAACTGATCAACAATAGTTCCAAAATGTAGGTTAAATACTGCCTTTCCTGGCTTATCTAGAATAACCTGATTTTATACCAAGATGCTTAAAATATGTTGTAGCTATTGCCAAGGAAGCATAGGGAAAGCAAAATTAAGAGAGATTTACTAATTTTTTTTTTTTTTTTTGCGGAACCGGGGATTGAACTCAGTCCCTTGAGCTTGCCAGGGAAGCACTTATTCCACTAAGCCATTTCCCCGGCCCCACTAATTTTTTAATTATGAAAAAAATATATAGGAGAGGAGATAGACATCCTGCATGAGTGACAGATTATAAAAAGATGCTACACAGACTTTACTTTTTAGACAAAAAATAATTCAATTGAAAGTTTATGGGTAAGAAAAGTCATAGAATGTCCAGATACTATAGAAGTTGTTCTTTTGGTACTTTCTATAATAAAAAAATAGGCTAGTATATATAACCCTAGATATTTAATGAAACATGAGTAATTAGTTCATTACTTCCAAATCCGTAAGTCTCCATAGGCAGCCTTAATGAGATATAGTCAAAGTAACACTGCTTATTTACTGAGGCATAAATACCAGCTTATGAAAAGATGGTATAATTTTGCAGTTAACAGGGGATAAGACAGCTCTTTATGAAATGATTGTCTAAAGGTCCAGATTTTAAACACATATTACTACTCAGCACAAGGAATGAGCTCTACTTTTGTATTTTGGATAGGATCAAATTTTTACATAGAAAAATATAACACATGTGCTTACTAACAGAAAATTATTTATTATATATAATTTATTTATAAGTAATTTTGAATATTGTCAGTAATTTATTTTAATATTAATGCTACCAATTTTACTTAGAATTAGGCATGGAAGCAAATTCATAGTAAAAGTGTTTTGTTTTGTTTTGTTTTGTTTTAATAAAAGTCAATACTTTTCTTCTCACTAAGCTATCTTGGACTTTTGCATACTAAAAGCCTTCTAGAAATCTTCAGGATCACTGGAGGTCCCATGACCAAGACTGACAAAAAAAATTCAACTAGGTGCCTGCTGGGTTTTTTTTTTTTTTTCTTGTTTTCTTTTGCTTTTTTTTCAATCTTTTATTTATTTAGTTGGTACAGGGTCTCACTACACAGCTCAGACTCATAGTGATCTTCCTGTCTCAGCTTCCCCAGTGCTGGAATTATAAGCGTGCATCACCACGCCTGGTTTTGGTGACTGACACAGTGCATCCAGGGTTCCAGGGCCGGCATGGCCTGTGGTACTGGGAATTGAACCCGGTCCTTGCATTTTCCAGGAAAGTGCTTAGGCCACTAAGCTCTCTCCCCAGCCCAGTGCCTGCTATTATTGAGCACAGCTCTTTAACACTTCAGATCTGATGACCATGGTGATGATGACAACAAGCTGTAGGCAGAACCAACAGCTCCAAAGGAATGACCTCATGCTGCAGGCTTACATTGTTAGATGGAATTCTGTTGTTTCACTTACAAAACACATGCCTTTCAAGTACTCATTTTAGCAATAGGTATAATCAGTCTTCAGATAAAGCTGCAGACCCCAATCTTATATGCTAAATTGCTTCTTTTACAGTGTCCATTAATGATACTTGACAAGAGAAGAAAAAAACTGGTAGATACTCATGAAGTCTGAATTATTGAACATTTTTTAAATACAATTTTATTATAATGATCATATATTATTTGAAAATATGTAATCTGGGACACTCAAAATGGATCAAAGACTAAAACAGAAACACTAAATCTTCAGGAGGAAAATGTAGGTAGAAACCTTAAAGACATAGAGGTAGGTACTGAGAGCTCATGAACAAAAATCAAACTGCATTGAAAATACTTCAAAGAATCAACAACTGGGATCTCATCTTTTTCAAAAATTTCTGCACTTCAAAGCAAATCTCCAACACAGTAAAAACAAAACCCACAAACTGGGAAAAATTATAGCCAATTGTCCCTCCAACAAAGGCCTTCTATCTAGAACATATAAAATTTTTTAAAAATCAAGCCTCCCAAATTCAAAGACCCAATCCAAAAATGGGCATTTGAGATGAATATACCCTTCACAGAGGAAAACATACAAATGGCAAGTAAACATGTGAAAAAAATGCTCATGATCATTGGTCATTCGAGAAATGCAAATTAAAACAATGCTGAGATTGCATCTCACCCAAGAAAGAATGGCTGACATCAAGAAATCAGTCAATAACCACCAATGCCAGAGGAAATGTGGAGCAAAAGGAAATCTTCTGCACTGTTGGTAGGAGTGCAGACTTGTACAAACACTACAGAAATCAAAGTGGAGATTCCTTAAGAAGCTAGGATTGGAGATTCCATTCAAGTCAGCTATTCTCCTGGGTATTTTTCCAGAAGAACTGATAACTTCATACCACAGTGATGTATGTGCACCCATATTTATAGCAGCAGAATTTGTCATAGTTAAATCTTGCCCATCAACTGAAGAATGGATAAAGAAGATGTGGTATTTTTACAAAATAGAGTATTAATCAGCTATGAAACAGGGTACATTTGAGTCTTTGGTTGGTAAATGGATACAACTAGAGAACACATTCTTAAGTGAAATAAATCAGACCCACATATGCAAACATTGTTCTGTCTCCTTAATGTGAGAACCTGAAAGAGAAAAATGGAATCTGAAGAGGACAGTAGATACTGGGAAACAAGAATGAACTTATTCAAAAGGAAAGAGTTACTGAGTTGAGGAGGACAGGAGAGGGATTGGGGAAAAAAGTTTATCTACATATGTAAGCAGGATGGTTTGGACAACTGCACTGTGCATTTCTGCTGGTCTGTGGAAAGGAGAAGATAATACTTAATTTGTTTTGTCTCCTTTTTTCAATTGTTTCTACTTTTTCTCTTCTTAATTTCGTACACATTTCTTTCTTTTTTTCTTCCAATTTTGCATGCATATATCTGGTAATATGATTAACTGATTGGAAGACAATATTACATTTTACCAAAAAAAAAATTGTGAAATTTATATTACTCTGTTAAGTGAAATTCTGTATAATTTGTAATTTTTTTAATTCTAATTTGTACTCTTTAAAAACTAAAAAGAAATATTTAAAAAAAGAAGAAGAAGAAGCTATATAAGCTTAGGCATTAGTTTCCCTCAGTCCCACTCACCTGGATACCTGATAACGCAGACTACTCCACCTAGTGCAGGCCTCCTTGGCCTTTGGGCAACATTCTTTCCCCTTCAGTCAAGTAAAAGGTCTGTTGAACTGGGTTCTGGTTTGGCTCTCCCTTTGGGAAGGCTAGGAGGCAGCTCTGCCAAGAGTGAGGTTGGGGTGACCAATGTTCATGTCTGAGGGTAGGGAGGGAGGCCTGAGCAGAGGCTGGATCTGTGGATCAGTTCAGCTCCATGCCACATCTGAAGAAGTCCATGAAGGGTGGTCCAGCCTGCATCTGTAGTGAGCTTCTCTCCCTACTCAGGCAGGTCAGTGTGAAGATGGAGAAGAGCCACCCCAGAGAAAGAAGGAACTCTCCCTACCTCCTGACACCTGAGAATGCCACAAGACCTGCTGGGTTTAAATGTGTGGTACATATAGTCAGTCAAAACCCACCTGTGAGCCAAACACAGAGAACTGACAGCTTCCACTTATCTTTTGGTCACCACTTACATAGCTGAGTGGGATGCAGAGTTGGACAACAAAGACAATGGCTAATCCAAAAGTCACTGATTAGTGGATTTGCAACTGTACTCAGAGAGGCAATATAGAGAGACATGCAAACGCTAACATTCACATCCTCATTCCAAACTCACTGTCCATCTCTAAAGACAACAGGAAGAACAGTCTTTGACTGCTGTAGACAGATAATCCACAGTGTAGCTAATCTGTTCACAGCAAATTACATATAAACCTTCTAATTTGTTCATATGGTTCTCTCCCCTCACACTCCATGCATAGTGGGTGAAGTGCAGATGAAACCACAAGGCTGTTACAATCTCCAGTGCTTCAAGATGCAGGTGGACTCATTAGGGGTTTTGGTATGAAGAAATAACTTTACAGTGCCATCTCCTACTTTTGGCACAAACATGAGCAAAGCCATTTGACATTCCCAGGGTGAATCCTGTAGACTTTAGATATTATTTCCTTAGTATATAGTCCTTGCAAGAGGCCAGTCAACTAGCTCAGAGGATTAAAACTCCTGCAAGAAGGTGCAGGGGCCGGGGGTTTGATCCCCAGGCCTGCTGTGCTGGCCCCGCCCCCAGTGCATGCTGAGATGGCAATTGAGACTGGGAGTGGTGGCCCGTGCCACCAAAATCCAGAAGTTTTCCACATATATCTAGAAGAAGATCATCTGACCTGCACACCCTTTTAGACCATAAACATTATCTGGGTCACCCTCTTTGTTTTCCAGGGAACCAGCAAAGCCAAACAGCCAGTTAATGATGGACTCAAGCAAGGAGTCCTGTGGGTGCTCCTGGAAACATACTCTCCTTTGCCACTTTCCCACTACCATGGTACCAGTTCCCCACCACCCCTCCCATCCACCAGTGGAACAGGAACGATCCTTTCAAGGTAGTGATTACCTAGAAGGAAAGAAAGGCTCCATGTCTCTCTGAAAGTGTTTGCCTCATAATCGCAGTGTGACAGGTTTGTCAATGATACCCTCCAACTCATCACCTGGGGTTACTTCAAAGGTGAGGCCCATCAAGAGTGCCACCCTCTTTCCCAAAGGCCCTGCCAACATCTCCCATTCTTCTTTCTGTTCTTTCCACCTCCTATTTTTCCAGGTGTTTCTTATTTTTCTCATTTTTTTTCCCAGTCTAAATTCCTTTCTTCTCCAGAGGGAACAGATAGGGGCACACTTTTAGGGATGCCACAACCCTGGTGGATGAATACCAGGCCTAGTTATTCCCATGGCCATCAGTGTTAGCTGGACCAAATTCCTTTAAGCTCTGAACAGCTCTTCTACCCACCTACAGATGAGATCACTGAACTAGATAGTTCCAAAACCCTCTCTAGTTGAACTGGTCAAGTATAGCAGAGCATTGTAGAAGGAAAGGCTAAAACCTTACACCATCATCTCAGAGTTTCTTCCCAACTTGTGAGATGGTAATTTTTTTTTTTCTCTTTTTGGCAGAACCGGCAATTAAACTGAGGCCCTTGCACTTGCCAAGGAAGTGCTTATTCTACTGAGTCATCTCCCCGGCCCCAAGATGATAATTTTCTCTCAGGCATTCTTCGGCTGGCTCCACTTTGATTTCCACCTAACCATGACCCCACTTTGCTAAGAGAGGCCACCAGTCATGCCACTGTTCCTGGTGGCATGAGCTAGCACCAGCACTCCCTCTTTCTTCCTGTTCTCTGGGTCTTTACTTTGCCTGCCAGTGTGGGATGCATCCCTCATTCTTCACCTATAGATTCCTGCTCACCCTTCAGATCTCATTTTCATGATGTTTTATGGGATCAACCTACTTGGGGAGTCTTGTCTTGCTTTTGTGGTACTGGTGATTGAGCCCAAAGTCTCCATATTGTGCCATATCCCCCACCCTTTTAATTTTTATATTTTGAAATAGAGCCATGCTAAGCCACTGAATTCTCCAGGCTGAGCTCAGAACTGTAATCCTCCTGCTTCAGCTTCCTAGAGTGCTGGGATTACAGGTCTTCACCACCAGTCTGGCTCAGTTTTAATAATCATTTGCTTCTTTGGTGGAACATTAACTGTGGCTCCAACTGGAATATGTTCAATGATACATGCAAGCCTGGGAAAATAACATAGTGACACTTACCCCTACAAATGTTATCATTTTGATAAGCTCAAAGGGAAGAAAAAGTATTACTTCTCAATTATATTAAAGTTAATTTTAAAAAGTGGATACTTATCAACCAACCTGTTGATCAGACATCAGTATTTAAGCATTAGTCTGAAAGTAGTTTACATTCCCAGTAACAACTGGTGAAAAGCATTGAGAATAAAGATAAATTACATGCAAGGATTTTTTTTTTCTGTATTTTAGGGAAAGGTCTACAGGGTATTCAGGGTCTTACTACTAGATTGGATTCATAGTGATCCATCTGTTTACAGCTTCCCAAGAGCTGGGATTACAGGAGCGCACCACCAAACCCAGTCTCAATTGCCATCTCAGCATGCCCTGGGGGCAGGGTCAGCACAGCAGGCCTGGGGATCAAACCCCCGGCCCCTGCACCTTCTTGCAGGAGTTTTAATCCTCTGAGCTAGTTGACTGGCCCCTTGCAAGGACTATATACTAAGGAAATAATATCTAAAGTCTACAGGATTCACCCTGGGAATGTCAAATGGCTTTGCTCATGTTTGTGCCAAAAGTAGGAGATGGCACTGTAAAGTTATTTCTTCATACCAAAACCCCTAAATTTCAGAAGTTATAGTAATTCTTCAGTAGTTTACTGTACATATGAAGTAGTTTTCAGGAATTATTCAATAACCTTCAGGCCATCTCCAGTAGCTGCCCAAGCAGACAGGCCACTGATTCACTTTGCATGAGGCAAACACAACTGTGGGGGCATGATTCACC
Source organism: Octodon degus (assembly GCF_000260255.1). Lineage (NCBI taxonomy): Eukaryota > Metazoa > Chordata > Mammalia > Rodentia > Octodontidae > Octodon > Octodon degus. Next base: position 713,897 of record NW_004524845.1, on the reverse strand, counting down.
TCACATCACCCAGAAGGACAACAGCAGTGCCAGGAATAGAAAGGGGTCCTGAGACTTGGTGTTATCCAATTCTGACCCCTAAGCCAGAGCACAGCCCAAAGAAAGCAAGGAAAATCTGAACAATCAGATACTGATCTAATTTGCCCAACACATATATCCACTGGATTCAATTATGAGCTTCCATTCTACATGAAAGACATATTCTTTATTTTGCTGTACTGTTTGAACTTCTTGTTGAAAACTTAATAATCAACTGAGGGCTTAGGTGATGGCTTAGCCAGTCTATAAATATATAATTCTTGCCCCCTGAAACTAATTCATTGAACAGTATTACTAAAATTCAAACCTGTTTTTATTTTCAGAAGTTTTGGCCTGGTTACAGTTATTAGGCATTCCACCCTGAAAATATTCCATAGAACACTGCTCCAACAGAATGTAAGTAGAGCCTGTTCTCCTTTCAAAATTAAAAGAGTATAAAGAATAGTGAAGACACTGGATATTGCACTTCAAAAATGTACCTTCTTATTCTAACTTCATGGAAAAGTAAAAACGAAAAGATTTAAAGGTTCTGCAGCTCTCCAGAGAAAGAAATCATTCTAGTCACCTATATGCTGATTCACTGGCTGTCACGCACCGCCCTTACTCACTGCCTGCGCCGTTCATCCCACCTGGCAACCAACACTTTGTGACATGGTCTTCAGAACTAGCTGCAAACCGCTGTCCTGGTGGGTCTCACACCAGCTCTCTCAACACTATTAGCCAGGAAAGCAAAACAAAACAAAAGCCAAACACAGTCTCATAAGCAAAATCTCCATCAACAAAAAAAAAAAAACCCTCAACTGATCTTTCTTTATTCTATTTATATGCTACTCACCCTTACCAGACTCTTTTCAATTCCCCCAATGATTCTGAATCTTGTGATGACAAAAATGGAGAAATATTTAGCTCAGGCTAGACTACATACTATTATTTCTATACTGTTGCATAATCTCCTGTAATTGTCACTTAAATTACATAATAGCCAGGGAGCAGAATTATTCTCTATGCTTCAGGGGGAATGTGTATCTCTAGATATACATAGACTGGTGTGTCCTCCCTATTCATGGAGCAATCATTCATACAATTACATTTTAGTATGCCTCTTTTTGGATAAGTAGACAATTTAACAAATTACAGCAATATATATCGGAACATTCTAACTAGAAAAATTAGATCTTCTGCCCAGAGCTTGTAAGCCAAAGGACCAGACAACAGTCCTTGTGAAATGTTGTTTGGTCACTGTGGGCCTGACCTTTCCAATCCAGGCAGCAAGAGGTGAGCATGGGCAGGAGGGTAAAGAGTGCATGCTGAGGAAATCAATTACACAAGTAAAAATGAAGCACTTAGGTCAATTAAAATGTTTAGAATGATAGTAACTATTGAAAATGATTAGGGAGGCTCTCTCAATCAGATATGAAAAGTACAGAGTGGTATAACATGATGCGCCCCTATTCTTAATGCCAGGTACAGATTCAGCACTGTGTTTGGTAGTTATCAGTGGTGTGACGTGTGGCAGGGCCCGAGAAGCCAAACTATAAACCAGTCCTTCATTTTTGTGATGATTAAGTCATTGAGTAAATTTAGAACCTTTACTTTCAAACAGATGCTTAGCTACTCTGCTTTAATTACACCTGCACAAATGGCAGATACCTCCAAAAGTAAACACACAACAATGACCAGGTAAGAAGCTTCTTAAAAGGTACTGAGCAGAAATAATAGCTGCAAGTGTATCGTTTCAGAATTTCTGGACCTTTGCAAAACACAATCCAACCACTGAGTTCAAAGTATTATGGTTCACTGCCACCAAAGAATGTTGACACTTATGAAGTGGTTTCATGAATGAAAGCTTTCACACATTGCGCATTATCAGGGAATTCTCCACAACTGGAAAACTGTGAGGAGTAGTATCTGCTTCTCAAAAACCTGTGGACCGATCATCAGACTTCCTTAAAGGGCCGGAAACCTAAGTGTAACTATTTAACATCACTGATGTAGCAGGAGATAACTGGGCAGCTGCAGTGCTCAAGCTTCAGGGCTTCTGGCAAGCACTCCAATGAGGCTGCAGGAGAAATTACTCTGGAGCTGTAAAAGGTCCATGAGTCCTCCACCTGTTCTGGGAAAACCAAGCTGCTACTCCAGGGTCAGCACCTTGAAATGCTGGACTGTGTTTCTTTAAAGGTTTCCAATCTGTGTACACTATTTCTGGGAAGAAGGCTTTTTCTTCAGCAGGAGTAGTCCAAGTGTTTCCTCTATACACACTGCTTCTGGGCAACTAGAGTGAGCAGTGGAGGAGAGGTCAGAAAATGCAACTGGACACTCATGACCCACGCTCAGAATAGCCCAGCCCAGACCAGGCCCTGCCTTCCCAGCTGACAGGTTTTCATTGGTGCCTCCTCAGCAGCGACCTTCTGGATCATTGTGATGACTACAGAATGTCTGTCAAGCCCCAATTTTCTTTAGAATACTACCCCCTTCTAATCACACACCCCTGTAGCAATGCCCCCCTTAATCCACACAACAGAGATCAGAGAAAACCAGACTCAAATCATTAGGATTTCATGGTTGCAAAACCTTGAGGTTCTACCTCATCTCCAAAAAGACAAAGGCCACCATTTCACCATTTTAGTCTCTTCAAATGATAGAAAACAAAAGAGGATAAAGCAGAGGTGTTTTATAGCTTCCTGTTAGAATCAACACAAATATGAAGGCAGTACAAAAATGAAAATGATTCCTATAAAGCCAAACAGAAGTATATCAAGGGTAAGACAAAGGCTAAATTATTTCATATGAATATGGATCCTAAAAGAAACAAATATCTCAAAAATTTAAACAAAACTATAAGAAAATTATATAAAGTAAATCTATATAAACTTGTTTTCATTTATACTTTCTTTTCATATTCATTTATTCTTTCTTTTCACTAAGATTTAGTATCTATTCTGTCTTACTTTTTTACTTATCTAAAATCCTTCCTCAAAATTCCAAACACATGCAACACCCCGACATGGGTAGATATGGAAAACTGTGCTTTCTCTTTGTCAGGTGGGAGCACTTCCTGTTGGGACTCAATCATGAAGGGAAGAGGGGAACTGTCACAGTACATCAAAATAGCTTTAAGGAGCCCCTCAAGCCTCACAAATGGAGACACATTTCAGCCCACACCATCTCACAGCACTTCATGTTTCTTAAGTCTCTGATGCAGCTTGATGTAAGAGGTCCCTCCTCATGTCGGAGTTGCCAAGGCCACTGGGAGTTACCTCCTCTAACAGCCAATGCTTATCTCAAAGGATAAGGTGGAGTTTGCTCTTTTCCCCTCTTGCGAAATATGAGATTAGTAAGTAATCTGTTTATACCACACAGATCCAAATCCAAGCTGACTTTTTGTAGTATAAAATAGTCATAGGATTTCATCCTATTTGGAAAAGCTACCTGAGATTCTTGCTTCCTACCTCAGTCTTGGCTCACCTGTCGAAACCTGGCCACATCCCCACCTATGAGGCCCAGGAGCTCCCCATGGTCAGCACTTCTGCATCAGACTACAGCCAATTGGTCACCTACAGGCCAATTCTGTGGAATTGCTTGGGCAGCAACTTCAGCCTTTCAGAACAGAAACAAATAGTAACATCTGAAGTGGTGAAATTTGTAAATTAGTTGATACATAGAAACTATTGCAACTATTCCCTGCCCAAAATGTGATTTAAATAAAAGCACAGACATAAAAGCTTCAAGTTATTTAAAGATTAAAATTGGCACTGGGTTCCCTTTTTAGAGAGTGATCTCTAAGCCAATAACACATGAGGGAAATTGTATTAAAACTAGGTCTTCAAATAAGCACCACAGAGATAAAAATTCATTAAACTAAAGATGACTCCTTTTCCGACTTACTCTATTCTAAGAGAATTTTGCAACTGATGGTTTCCTCTGGAGATTTTAGAATGTAGATAGGTGTCACGCCACCCACTGGGAGTAAAGTTGACCAGGGTGAACTAAGGGCATGGTGTGACGTCTCAGTCTCTGTTCTGCCCCAGCCCAACCCTGGAATTACAAGTAACTAGGAGAAGAACAGCTGGCTCTTTGGGCATCAAACTGAGCTGAACCCACTCACTGGGAATTAGGAGACCCAAAGGTGCATTTTTTAATTTAGAGGAGTTCCTTTGTTGTGTTTTTGGGTTTTGTTTCATTTTGTTTTGGTTTTTGAGATAGAATTTTGCTATGCAGTTCAGGCTGGCCTTGAACTCACTCCATAGCCCAGGCTGGCCTCAAACTTATGCTGATCCTCCTGCCTCCATCTCCCAAGTTCTGGGAGGTGTGTGCCACCATGCTTAGCAATGCATTGTTAAAGCATGAACATTTGAAAGTAACTGGAGCTACTGGACCATAGTCAAGTTAATAATGATTTATTAGGAATATCTTTTTCTGTGTAAACCACTGTAAAAAAAGTTTTAAGTTTTATTTTAATCATGTCTATTCTAGAAGCAAAAGAAATAACTTCTTGAATAAAAGGAAACATAACATTGCATACATGTAAGGTGTTCTAACTCCTTATTCTTTAAATATCTGAGCCTTAAACTGGAACATTCCTTTCTGTCATAAATGTACAAGAAATTCAGCTCCTCAAACTCTAGATCACATTTATTTGCCCTCAAAGACCCCCTTCTTTATGCAATTAAAATATGAGATGGGTTTATATCTTTGAGAAAATTTTTCCCACTTAAAGCATGAACCATTATCAGAAGTCTTGACAGTCAAGTTCTTTTCAACCACTGGAATGATAGATGTGCCATAAGCCTAGGTCCATTTCAACTTCCCACTAACCCTGGAGTCATCTAAAATCCAAGTCCTCCACCCCCATCAGTGAAGCAGGGGAGGGTCAGGAGGGAAAATGGGAAGGGCACTGAATAAGAAACAGAATCCCCAGCTGTACTTCCAGTGTTCTACTGTAGGAGGCCTGCACACCCTGAAGCTCTTCACTGAACAATGATTCTGTAAGCCACCATCATTTGCTATGGCTTCAGGATTCAGTGAAAGTTAAATAAGCATGCCTTGAGGGAAACGTAAGCAGCTCAGGCACTAATCAGCATGAAAGATAATCACTTTAAGGGTCTTACAAGAAGGGAAAAGTCAGACTAAAGCACTTGCTTAGGCAGCGCAGCCACAGGTGTTCCATCTCTGGCATGCCATGTGAGCCCCGTCCCCGGGGCACACTGAGCTGGGAGTGAGACTGGGCGTGGTGGCACACGCCTCTACTCCCAGCACTTGGGAGGCTGAAAACAGGAGGATCACTATGAGTCTGATTTGTGTATTGAGACCCTGTACACCCTTGTACTAAATACATTTTTTAAGTGAAAAAAAATGGAAAAGAATACAAAGCCATGTGGCAAGTATAATTGTCAAAAAGCCAACACATTTGAATTTTATAAGCATTTGTACTATCTTTGGTGTCTTTTTGTTTCTTTCCAAGGAAACCTGGCTATAGATTTGCATGCTGTTCATTTCCATTGCTCATTCATATTGAATTTTTAATTTTGTGCTTGAAAGTCAAGGGAAATAATTGAGGAACTACTCTTCTGAGGCAAAGTTTTAAAAAAAACTACGATATGCTATTGCGGTACAATGCTGTCTATCTTACAGACATCATGAACTCCAAGATGTTCATCTCCTATGAACTCCACTAGGATTTCATTGTCAAAGGAAAACGCTACAGGATATCTCCCTTCCGAGGTATTTCCACTTTCATTGTCCTAAATCTACAGGGTTTTTACTGACACTTGTATTTTTCATACCTCAATGCTATGGCACTAATGACTTTACCTTCTGTTTGTCAGGGGAACAGTGAGCCAGTCACTGCTGTGGGGATTCAGCATCAGGAACCACAAAACTATTAAGAAAACACTTTTATTTCTTTCATCAACTTCATATTTTTCCACAGTCATGTTGCAAAAATTCAAGGAACCCATAAAACAATATGAAAGAAAATACTGCAGTTTCCTTTTTCCTAAGAAACTTCAGCAACAAATTGTTAATAGTCTCAAGAGCATAAATGTGGGAAGTGGGGGTAGCATGCCAATACTGCACACTGCACAGGCAGGCGAAACAGAAACCACAGCACAGCCACACCACTCAGGCTGTGCAGCGTGATGCAAGGCAGTTGTCCACCTTCAACCCCATGTTCTCTCTGCTTGAGGAATCACTCCAGGACATGCAACCCCAGCCTCCTTCCCCATTTGAATTGTCCTTTGGGTGCCTTTAATGCTTAAGACTGATCACATGGCTCAATAGCAAGTTCCACTTAGTTTTGAGTACTGCCTATCTATGCCCCCAGTTAATTTATGAAAATCTCCTATCATAGTAACTTGTATACCTGTGATGCACTCACATAATTACTTCCATGAATATTAATGAAGCCCCAACTTCTCACTAGCACACAGGTATCACGGCTCCCACATTACTGTTAAGTGAAAGGTGAGGGGGAGAGGTGCAGTAAAAGCATCACGGCACTGGCCAACACAGACTCTTCCTTGGTTTCTAACAGGCACTGGAAGCATAGTGAAAGCAGTGCCTGAGAGGGGTTTTTAAGTCAAAAATACTTGCCCATCCTTTCTTAACTTAGACTCATCTGTGATTACCACTCTTCGTGTCCTCAGGGTAACCCATTTCCCATAACAGTGGTGTCATTCCCTCCTGCAACATCTGTTTCTCTCTCCTACAAGCTACAAAAAGATAGATAGATAATAGATAGGTAGATATAGATCTGTATCTATCTATCTATATCTATATCCACAGCTACATTTATACCTATATCTATATCTATTAGAAGGTGCTGCCTAGCACATTTATATAAATCTAGCAGCTTCCTGGAATTAGTCATTGGAAAGTTGTTAATAGTATCTTGTAAAATATTTATTTCTGTTGCAGGCAGACCTACAACAAGCATCTCTTTTAAAATAAGACTTTAAAAAAATGGTTAAGACTACACTGACTTAGATTCTCAGGGTTCAGTGAAGTTCTTAAAATACTTTCTGTGTTGAAGCAAAATGTAGAGATTAAAGCAATTCCATAGCCAAGCTTTGGTTTTTAACTTTAAAAAATGCAAGACACACAAAATGCACAAATTCTGTTATCTACAGAGACACAGGGATATGAATGATCACTTTCCCAGACCCAAAAGCTCACCTTCTACTTCTTCTTCATCACACACGTGCTTGAGGAAGGAAGCCCCTCTGTCCAGGACAGCTTCATCCTCCATCCTATAGTAATAAAAAAGAAAAAAAGAATGCTCAGACCTCTCCTGGAGTGAGGCGCCTGCAGCAGCCCAGCTCCGGGGCAGGTTAACCTGCAGGCTGCCGCTCATGTTAGCAGGGCACAGTCGCTCTTCCTCAGGGGTTGCTGCTCCTTCACACAGCTCCTCTCTTCGGGTGCTTGAGAACACACCAGTCCCACATAGCTTCAGTCCTGCCCTTGAGAGGGCACCCCCATGAGCAGGTGACAGAAAACAATCCTGATCCTGCCGGCTGGCTACTGGGGTCTCTTCCCTTTGGGCTTTGCAAAAAGAGGATGAAAGAAAAAAGAAAAAAAAATACCAAGAGAGGAAGTTTGGTGTGCCTGGAGTGCTCGTGATGATCGTTTGTAGAAATCCAGTTCTCAGTGCTTAGCTCTTTAAACACCCACTGCACAAAATGTATACCCTCACACACGCACATACACACCCACCCACAGGCACAGAGCGGCAGAGAGGGAGCTCATGCAGAGTGGGAGCCTAGCTTCCAGCCAGGCTCTTAATACCAGCACAGCCCAGTATTCTCTGTCGAGTGGCAAGCTTTGAGTCACATGTCGGCCTCAAAGAAACCTGACATCTGAGGATTATCCTGCACCCCGGCTTCAGCAATAGGCACATACATGTGCCACACATTCATTCATTTTCCATATTCTTCTCCTATGTCTCTCTCTACGTATAGCTGCCCTGTTAACTCTTCCCTGAAAGTTCTCCATTTTGTAATCACATTATGCTGTCCTCCTGTCTCCTTACATAATAGGATCTACTCTGAAATTTCATATGCTAAATAAGATCTCCAAATCCACCCAAGGAATGACAGTGTTTTTATAGCCTCCTGATGCCAAACATGTTTCTAGTTTACAGAAGGACTTAAGGTTTATTTCTATACTCTGTGACTCCTTCCCATTGCATTAACTTTAATATGCAGAATTCCATGAACTCTATTTATAGTGAAAGCAGAGAGAAATCCTGAATTGCTCAAATGTTGCTTGTGTAGTACCCGTCTAGAAACAAAGAACTTTCTCCAGGGACAGCTGCTCCATGTCATACTGTGTATGACCCCTGCCAGAGAATCAAATGTTCACTCTGTATTCTATTCATCCGATTATATGCACACACATTGAACACTATAAGTACGTTTTCCATATGCAGAACTTATTCTTGTACTTCAGATATCTGTTATACTCTATGTGAATGTGCACTAAACTATTTTAGGACCATATTTCACAAAGCAAAGCAACCAGCTGAGTATAAAAAGCCAGAAATGTGGTGTCAGCCCCATGTTTAAAAACAATTTCATTCTGTCACTTAGCAGCTCCGTCATCTGGAGCAAAGTACTTAACTTTCTTGAACCTCTATTTTTGCATTATAAAATGAGGTTAATAATATCAACCTTGTACACAATACTGTAACATCAAACTATACTGACTGTAATTCAGTTTTGGTTGCATATCTAAAAGCACCTCAGCCCAGGATCCAGCAGATGCTGTATTGTTTAATAAATGTGTCTCTTTCCTTCTTTCTCTTTCACCTTGACCAACCTAGGTTGGACAAAGCCATTAAGGACAAAGCCTCTGGACATGTGCAAGATCTCTTCTATCAGGATATGCACCTTATATGTAATGGTTCACCCTGATATAGATTAGGATTGTTTCTTCTACATACTCAAATGAAATACAAAAACAGGATGTGAAGTCAGCCATCAAGAGCATAGTAGAGGCCCACAGGACCTGTCCACTCCAAATCCAGGCATGCAGTGTGAGTGAGACCCTCTTCTGCACCCTTGGGAGCCCACCACCACCACTCTGCAGCCTGCCCCAAACCCACACAGTGAGTGAGAACTTCTGCCGTTTTCTCACGACCCCCAGATCCAGCCCTAACCCAGGCCCGGTGAGTGTATGGGAGAGCTTCCCCTCTCACCTACTCCCCCTTGTCCCCTTCAGACTCAGCTCAGGCCTGGTATACAGGCCTGGGGTGAAACCCTGCAGCTGCAGTCCCTGCAGAGAGAGTAGGGGACAGAACTACCCAGCTAGTCCAGGAGCAGAACATCTCACCAGATGGGCACAACAGGTTCACTCCCAAGGGCTGCAGCAGTAGGGAGCTGAGCAAAGCAGCCAGACCTAAGCCAGGTACAAATGGATAAATTCAAACTTTGTAGATCTGCACCTGAATTTCAGTAGGTGCTAAGATTATAACTACAACCAAAGCTCCACAACAAAGGTCAGAAGACAGTGCTACACAAAATGACAATGAGAAGGTGCAAAATGCAATCTCAGACCCCAAGCCCACCCATAACAAGTGCAGAGGACACCAGCACAGAACAAATTGGGAATCACACAGCTGAAATCAATGCATCAACAGCTTCTGAAATAAAGAAACAATTGCATAAAGGTATAGAGGAACTCAGATCGAAAATAAAAAAAGAAATGTCTAATTAACAGCATCTGAAGTAAAGAATCAAATGCAGAAACATATGGAGGAAGCCCAGTGCTCACCCAGAACAAGTGCATAGGACACTAGCTCAGCTGAAATGTACAAATTAATAGTGTCAAAAGTAAATAAGCAACAGCAAAAAGGTATAAAGGAACTCAGAGTGGAATGATTTTATGAAATAAAAAAGAAATCTCTGAATTCAAGCCAAGAGAATAGCAAGTGCAAATGGCCTACAGTGGGAACAAGTTCAGCACCTGCCAGAAACAAAAGAAGCAAGGTCACCTGCTGGAGCTGATCGCAGGGGTCATGGGGGCCAGAACGCTGGGTGCCATGAGAGCCATTGGGGAGTTCTAAGGTGCAGAATGGTTAGAACTATTTTACCTTTTTGAAGGATAGCTCTGGCTGTGATGTGAAAAATGAGTAATTAGGAGTTAAACTAGAAAACTCTGTGGGACCCAAGGAGCAGCTGGGAGATGGAGGTTGCTGCAAGTAATCAGTTTCTTCAGACACGCTAAAGTTAAGATGTCGGTCTCAGGCAAACATGCAGCTTTCAGTGCATAGCTGGCTGCCTGTGTTGAGGGCTCAAGAGCTCAGGGCTGGAGAGCAAATTTGGGAAACCAAAGAAAACAGCTGGCATTGAAGCTGATACTCTCTGTGATCATCCAGGAAAGAAATAGAGACATGAAGGAGTAGACCTAAGATCAACTGCTAAAGCACACTGATATTTACAAGTAGAAAAATTAAAAAGTTAGGATAGGGTTAGAAAATGTAGCTCAGTCCTTGCCTACCATATACACAGCCCTGGGTTCCATCCCCAGCACCAAAAG
>NW_004524845.1:686409-688362 GCF_000260255.1 Octodon degus | reverse complement strand
GCCATGTGGATGAGTCACGGCCATTGCTTGGCCAATGTGCTCTCTGTGAAAGCCTGAGAGAGTGTCTTCTCCCCATGTGACTCTCCTTAGGCCCACTCTTTGTCATCAATCACTTTCCTCTTTGGCCCCATAATCTTCTTGATCAGACTCTTTGTCATTTTCTACAGCACTGTCTTCTCACCTTTGGTGTAGAGCTTAGATAGAGTTGTTACCTTAGCACCAGGTCTGGCTCTACCAAGTTTAAACTTGTCCAAGTGGGTCTGGCTTGGGTCTGGTTGCTGTGCTCCACTTCTTCCTACTGCAGCCCTTGGAGTTGAACCCTCTATGCTACTCTAGCAAGATGTTCTGCTCCTGAATCAGCTGGACGGGTTTTGCCTCTAGCCTCTTTGCAGGGAATTCTGCTGCAGGTTCCATGCCTGGCCTGGGCTCTGGGTCGAATGAGGATCCAGCAGGCCCCATGTGGTCTCACTCACACCAGCCTGGGCTCTGGGTTGAATGAGGATCCAGTGGGCCCAGGTCATCTCACCCTTTTTATGTTCAATATATCCCACAAAATATGTATGAATACAAATCATAACAAATGCACTTAGGGTTATAAAGATCATTTGTTCTCAAAGAATTAAAAACTGCAAAACCCACGCCAATATCTCTCATCCTATATCTCTCATTGCAGACATACCAAATAAAAATGTACCTTAAGCATTTCAGAATCTTTGTTTTTTTTCTTTTCCTTCATATCATCATATTCAGGCTTCTATCCAATGAATCTTGACTGGCTTTGATACATCTAATGCTTCCTAGCTTAGTCAAAACAAAATGAAGTTTAGGGAATGTATTTTCTTAGCATGAACATCACCAATTTTATTTTCCCCTCATTTGTATGAAATTAAAAAGTCAAATGCCACGGAGAACTCACAGTATGTCCAGCAGCATATGCTGAGGCATTAATGGTCCTGGTCAGGCCACCAAACTAAAGGTAGGGCAGTGTGCACAGCCAAGCTGAACTCAATACAATGTCCTCCATTCCTCAGCGGACATACAAACATCAGAATAAAGGGATCCTGAAAGGTGACAACATAGCCTGTATGAAGTGGAACCCACAAGCAAATCTAGTAGCAAATCTGCCAAGAATAGTCTTCAAGGCAGAATCTCTCTGGAAGAGAGGACCAGAGATGTTCTTGGTGACATGGTATTTTCTTACCAAACACAGGAATCCTGTATTTCCCAAGAAATACATTATATTTGTTGGTTGGACTCCAAGGTCAATTTGCAAAATCCTACTTACTGCAAATACAGCCAAGTTAAAGTAGTAATAATAGAAGTTAATATTGCTTTATATGACTTAGACCTCACTCTCAGTGCATGATGCAGGGTTATTATTATCCCCAGTTTGCAAGTAGTAGAACTGAGGCTTAAGGATGTAAGCAAGCTGTCTAGGTCACATAGCTAAGTAATGAGCCCATACAGATCATTACCTGATGGTATCCAACCAATGGCAGTGTAGGAGTGCCATTTCAGGTGCACCTGTGGGTGAAATAGACTTGTCTAGACTTGAACAGAACTGGAACCCTGAGCACCATTCTAATATTACTTTCTGTATGGAAATACATTTTAAGTTTCAAACAACTAATTAATAATTAGTAATTCCAAAAATAAATTGGAAGTCATGCACAGTTGATTAGAAAGGTTACAAAATGAATGAAATTAAGAATATATACCAGTGGGCCAGTGAGATAGCTCAGTAGAGTAAGCACCTGCTTAGGCATGCTCAGGGACTGGGTTCAATCCCTGGCATAACATGCTTCACCAGCCCCAACCCCTTAAGCCAGCCACCAAGACAGGGCATAGTGGTATACACCTGTAATCCCAGCACAGGGGAAGTGAAAACAAAAGGATCACTATGAGTCTCAGCTGCATAATGAGGCCCTGTATTAAATACTATATATATATATA
>NW_004524845.1:678039-686309 GCF_000260255.1 Octodon degus | reverse complement strand
AATAAATAAATAAATAAATAAATAAATAAATAAATTTCATTATAAAATATTAAAGGAAAGAAAGATGAACATAGAAGAGTAAAACTTGATTTGAAGATATGCAGGACAATGGTGATGAAGACCAAAGCATTCGAAACATACTACATTCGGTATCAGTGGGAGACACTGAGCAAGGATCATGCAGCTTCCCCTTCCCTTTCCTACCCTGCTCCCTTTGTTCACTCTGTGCTTACTGAGCATCTACTTGCCTAAGCACCTTCAAGCACAGATATAGTGACAGAAGACACAGAGGAGAGCTGTGGAACAAATACATCTGCTTTCTCAAAGACTTTCCCCAGCAATCGAGGAGAGCCAGTCCAAGTGCACAAACCCATCAGTTATCCTGCAGACATCAATAAGGAATGACAGCTTAGTGGAAAAATTTTCTTAAAAGACCTCATAGGCCACCAAAATCCTGGAGCCCTGTACTGCTGTGGATACAGACTGTATTGCCTCTCCTTTGGAACACAGAGTAGGTTAGCTCACATTTCTTCTCAGCACAACCTTCCTGGTTCTTCTGGCATACTGAACCCAGCACAATTTCATAAAAATATCACTTTGTACCCACCATTAATCAAGCTGGTCTTGAAGTCTTTGGTTGCCTTTTTACATATTTCCTAGGTAAACATTTAGCCTTAATGTTTTAAGTAACTCTTTTCAAATCTGTATGCAACAACCAAAAAGGAAGAGAAGAAAAACCTTTAACAACTAGCTGGAAAGGCTTACTGCATGAGCCCTCCTCCTTGATACTGATCCACCACCACTTTGCTCCAGCTAGCCAGAGAGTGACACTGCAAGTGGTGCACTCATTCCCTGGGCCCTGACATATGGCTTACATTGCTCACACACCACACACCACATTCCACACCACACGCCACACACCACACACCACATTCATCAGAAATACGCTTCTTTATACGCAAAGTGCCAGATAGCTATTTCTTCTCTGTAGGGTGGGAAAAGAGGTGAGAGAAACAGATTGAAAGTAGAAAACCTGGTCATGCCAGTAGCACCCTTCTGGAGAACAAGGACACCCTGGGGCACCTGGCCTCCACACAGACTGCAGAAGTTCTCCATCTCTACACCACAAATGTCATTTATTTGGGTTTGGGTCCCTTTACCCCAAATCCAGCAATGGCTAGCTATTATTAGCAAGATGGATGCAGCTTTTAAAATGACCATCTGACACAATCTGCTTTTCCTCTAACAATGAGTAGAAAAAAACTCCTCTAGTCTCCATCCAGACCCCCAAATTCATTCTGAAAATGATTCTTTCAGATCTCCTGCATTTGCTGAAAATAACAGAAGAAGCATGCTTCTAAATGACTCCCAGGGTTGCCCACAACACTAGCAGGAGGCAAAGTTCAGAACAGATTTGGAAGCTTCTCACCAGCATTACAGGGATAAGGGTCACACCATTCAGTGCAAAATCCACTTGGGGCCAATCATGCTTCCTTCTACAGGGCCTCGGGGTAGGAGTTACACTCCTTGTATAGCAATCCCACCACAGTAGGGCTTTTCTTATTCCCCATTATTCTAGGACACCAGAATGATATAATTGTAACACATGTCAAAACTACTGCCAGATAGACAGGCTCACAGCAGCCAGTCCTAATCACGGAGCAGGCTTGCAAGGGTGACTTAAGCCTGGCATGAGAAATATTTCTGCATAACTGTCAGCCACTGGGCTTGGAGTGCCCATGGATACTGCAGCCCTCTGAGTCCTCACCCTGGAGTCCATGCCAATGCCAACGTGCTCACCAGCTAGTCTGCTCAGTGCCAGCAGCTGCCACTCAGCAAGTGGCTAGCCGCCAGCACATGAGCTTCAAGAACGCAAGGCTGCTGTCACTGCACTGGAAAGGTTGAAGGTCTTGGAGTGTGCTAGCCCTCAGTTGCCTCACTTGCCCTCCCCCTCCCTCTGCATCCCTTCCCTGTTCAACCTCCCAGCAGCATTGCACTTGTCTCTATGGTAACAGCATCTGGTTTCAGGGCTAGAACTTTATACCACTCACTTCTCTCCTATTCCATGCCTTTGCCAAAGGATGCACTGGCAAAACAGCTGCTGCTTAAGGCAGTCACCAGTCTCCTTCTCACTCCAGAGCTGCAGTCATGTTGCAAGCTGAAGAGTCACTGACCACAGCAGGATGTAGGGCAGACTCTTCATCCTCAGATCACTGCTCATAACACAAAGGTCTCTGATGGATCTTACAGCCCCAGTCTAAAGCCAACCCACTCTCCTGAACAAGGCTGCATGGGGATCAGATTAATAGAGGACTTGATGCCTCCCTTCAAAAAAGCTTGAGTTTGCCCTTGTGCTTGCCAGGCAAGCGCTTATTCCACTGAGCTATCTCCCCAGCCCCTTCCCCAGTGGGTACTTGTTGGACATAGTCTCAGCTTTCTGGTTTTGAAATATAGATAATACAGGCATTCTAAGAATTAAGGAGAAAGAGTATTCCACAATTCAAGTTTATAAAAGAAAAATCAAATGCAAGCTCACATAAAACTCAGTGGTACTTATGTTGAGCTGTAGGGAACTCAGGTCAACAATTTCAGACACTGCTAGTCAAGTCAAAGCCCCAATATTATTATGGACTACTGGACTCTTTTAGAATATTTTGCTGAGTTAACACACCTATGATGTTCAAATGATGGAACTAAACAAAAAAGGGGATACAGACGAATGTCCATTTTGTATCTGTGTATTCAAAATGGTTAGGATAGATATATAGTTACATTCTCTTAATGAATAGAGGGATTTGTTCTAATAGTGTTTCTAAATAGGATATCATGTCTGCATCTTGTACAGCAAATAACCACTAAGAAGACAGTATACAATGTGTTAATTATTGAAACTGTCCTACCAATTTGACTTGAAACTGTCTCATTGCTATTTGTCTCTAAATAAAATTATGAAAAAAAGGCATGAGTCGCAGCATCCTCATGAGCAAATTGCACCAGTGTTTAACATGTCTGTACGTCAGCCTGAAATCATCAGTTCTTTCCATGCATATGGCCTGAAGTTCAGTACTCAGCCTTGCATTTAAATTCATCCCACTCTGTCTACTCCAGCTTTTCTGTTTATGAATGTCAATGACATCCAACGATACCATAATCTCTCACTTTACAACAGTTTTCCTGTGCACAGCAAGGAAATCTGTTCAGTTCTTTACACACAGACACACACACACACAAAGAGAGACACACACACCAACACAAGGAGGAAGTAGACAAATACTGAGAGGTTAAGATCTTCATAATACCAGCAATCACTGCCATAAAAACTATATTTACAGTGTATGTAGTAGCCTTCATTAGAGGACTGAGGTGTTAATCTCAAGTCTCAGAGCTCAAAATCAGACTGTTGCTACAATTAAACTGACTGTGGTGTAGCCAAAAGGAAAACATAATCAGCATCTGACAGGCATTTTTCTGATCACTGCACAGAATACAGTGATCAGTACTGACATCTAAAATTATACCATCATACACACACATTTGTGGGTTCTCTTCCCTATTTAAATCACTTCTAAGAGGTAGGGGACTGTTGTCATTATAAAGCCATTGCAAAAATAATATTTTCTTTTAATTTTTAAGGCCCACATCATTTTATTGGTGCTTTTGTTGCTTTGTAAAATCTGCCATTCATGTTCTCAACATGCATATAAAGAGCAAGACACAACTGTTCAAGGTAACAGGAACAGGGCATACTGCTTCTGAGGCTGCAAAGCACACTGCCACCTTTTGGTAACACATGTTCCCTGCAGGCAAAGCTGCTGGGATTCCCTTCTTCAATTCCCACCCACCAGCACCATGAAGGCCTGGATATACACAGGAAACAAGGGAATAAACTGTTCAGATGGCCAAGACCGGGACACACAGGGTAGGACAGAGACACTAGGACAGCAAAATTCACAAGCATGACTAAGAGCAGAGGCAACTCCCAGAGATCAGCCAGCAACGAAGGGAAGCAAATCCCCATCCAAAGTCTGTGAGCTCCCTAACCACCCTGGCAATCTAGACAGACCCAGAGCCAAGAGAAATGGCCCCACATGAAACTGAACCACAGAAAAGATAAAAGGTAAAAATGCAACCCAGAACAGGACCGTATCAATTATAATTCTAGCTTTATGCCCTGTATCAGAAATTCATTTATTTTATACTCTTCTCTATTTATGCCAGAGAAATGAAAACTTACTGTATTATTCAGCCTTCCTGTTACCAGGACATCACACACAACACCCACAACTTAAAGGGGAAAAGGCTTAAATTCAACTCTCAGTTTCAGGGGATGCCATACATGGTCAGCTGGCTCTACGGCAGAGACATCCTGACAGAATTATGTGGCGGGGCAAAAACCACTTACTCCATGATGGCCTGAAGCAGGGCATGGGAACAGCACCAAGAGGAAAGGCCACACCCAACATCTCTTGCATAACCCTCCAGAGACTCCCATTCCTGTGGCAGAGCCCAAGCCAGTAAAGTTGACACAACCAGCTCAACCATCATATCCTGCCCCCTGTCACCCAAACATGTCTTCTTAAACCACATTTAATCCTCAAACACAAGGTTATAATTCCACCTATAGGATAAAACTATCTTGTATACAACTGAAAACAAAATAATGGCTTCTCAAAAATCTTAACAGTTGCAGCATTTTTTTAAATTCTAAATTAAAGTTTCTTCTGAGACAAAGTAAACTCTTCACTGTGGACCTCTGTAAAAATAAAAAGCAAGTTACACAATCCGAAGGTACAATGGCACACAGTAAACATTCCCATTCCAAAAGGGGGGAGCAGGGAGTAGAAAAAAATTGGACCAAAAGAAAAGCAAAATCCAGCAAGGCAAACATTAAATCTTATAGCTCTATGTCTAAAAATTAGGTTACATAATGGCAAGTATGAATACCAAATGGCTTGTGCAGCCCCACCCCTATGGCTTTGCTGGCTTCAGCCTATATTGCCTCTCTCAGGATGGCTACACTCTTAGATTGCACCTATCCTTGGCACATGTTCCACATTCCTGGTATCTCTGACTTCCTGGGGTCTCCATTGCAACTTTGACTTCAACCCCACAAATTTATGCTTTGTCCACACAGGGGCTCCTTCCCTGGCCTCCCAGGTCTTCTTTTGAAATCTAAGTGTGAGGCATCTCTGACCCCAAACTCATATTCTGCATGCCAGTGAAACCAGAATCATGTGGATAGTGTCCCAGCTTGTCATTCAAAGAAGTAGTAGTCAGGCCCCCTTGGACCCTGACTGCAGTGAACTCTGAGTGCCTGGATGGCTGAACAAATACAATGAATTCTGCAAAACCTATTCCCTAGGACATCCTCCTTGAGAGGAGGCCTAATGACTCTTCTCAAATCAAAAGTTGACATTTTACACCCTGGACCCTGGGCTGGATGGGTCTTCCTGCTTTCTGAGATGCCCTCAAGGCATTTTCCTTCTTATCCTTGCAGAAAGTACTTGGTTTTAATGCTGCTAATCTCTACATCAGCCTTCCCTATTTAACCCTAACTTTATACATCATTCCTTCTCAGTGGATATTTAAATTTTCAAATATTTCTACTCTGCTTTTTGACCCAAATTCTCACTATAAATCTGACTAAAAGAAGTAAGCAGTACCTATACCACAGACTGAATGTTGGGTTGCCTTTAAATTTTCTCCACTGCATCAATTAATCTACCACCCTTAAGTACCCTGCAAAGTCTCAGGATATGAGCAAAATGTAGATATTTGGGGGTTTTGCCAGAGTATCCTTATTTCTGCTACTCCAGTTGCCAGTGAAGACTTTTTCCCCATCTGAAACCTCCTATGTCTCATCTTCATTGTCTGCATTATTATCAGTGTTCAAATCGTCTGCATTTCAACCAGAATCACCCACAAGGCACTCCTCATAGAATTCTTGGAAGTATTCTAGGAACTCTCTATCCTGCATCTCCAGACTCTTCCCATCAACCAATTTCAAAGGCTTCTGAACCATAGGGTCAGGTATAGTCATAGCAATAACCCCACTTCCTCACTACCAATTCTGTATATAGTCAGCTGTCCTGTTGCTGAGACATAATAATGCCTGATGTTCACAACTTTAAAAAAGGGATTTTTTTAAGCAGAAAATTTATTAACTGACCAAATCATAAAAACATCATGGTAGATACCATAGTTCCCCCTTCTAATAAGCCTGTTGATCTGGTCTTCCCTATTTCTAGCATCTCCACCTTCCACAAAATCAGTGGTCTTTTTCTTCATTCCACCTCATGAAGATGATAACTTGAATGGCCACAGGAAGTTATTTACCTCTTTGAAGTGTTTGCCAACAGTACAGATCTCATGAATCAGATTCTCCATGCAGATGATGCCATATTTGTGAAGAGATCAAGCAATCAATGAATTATCTGCCAAGGTAATTCACTTCTTATTGATTTTGCCATAGCCACACTTGTATATTAGTTCATTTACTGACTTGAGGTTTGGATACTCCCATGTAATATATGGCTCCACTCTTCTCAGCATGTTAAATGAGGCCTTGTTGAGCTTAATGAAGGTACCACTGAAAATTTGGCAAAGGCGAAGAAGCTGCAACACCTTGCGGACCTTTGAGTTCACACCATTGATACCCCTGATCCAGATGACAAATGCCACCTTGGGCTCTGCAGGGACCTAAAAGTTGCCAGCTCTTGTCATCATCCTGGCCATTAGGATCTCAGTTCTGTACATCTGTTGGTACTTCTTATGAGAGTGCCTGGCTTTTTCATAATGAGCTTCCTCCTCGCCTTGTGAAGCGTCTTCTGGAAAAACTTCTTTCTCAGGTGCTTTATCTTCAACTCTGCAAAATGTCTTCACATTTTCTTAAGGGTTTCTGGCACAGCAGGAGCCTTCTTTTTCTTATCTTCTACACCCTCCATGGTTCCAGCCGGAAAAGAGCAAAAAACCGCAGCTCATGGTTTCAGTGGATTCAACATCATGGCAGTAAGGCAGCAGCACAAATCTTCCTAGTTCAAGGCAGTCGGGAAGCAGAGCAAGGCAGCAGCAGTAGACAAGAAGTGGAAAGGCACAAGGCGCTTCCAAAGATCACACCTTCACGACCAACACAGACACACATGACAGTGTGTTTCATCTATCCCTTGGGCAGTTTCAATTGAATCAAATTGACAAAATCAAGTTTAACCATCACACCTATATTCACAACCTGTACGAGTGTTCACAGCAGCTTTATTGATAAGAGCCAATAATTAGAATTAGTCAAAATGCCTGTCAATAGGTCAATGGTGAAATAAAACTATGGTACAACTCTACCACAAAATACTGTGTAGCAATAAAATGGAATGAAATACTGATACATACAGACGAATGATTACACTAAAGGAAAATGTTGATCCAAAGGGTTGCCCACATACCTACAATGTAATTCTACTTATATAGCATTTTAAAAATGACAAAATTTCAGAAATAAAGGACAGTTTACTGTTAGTTATAAAATAACAACACACCATAACTTATCCTGGATATGGTATAGTTCTATAAAATGTTAATTAATCTTGAGGAAAATGGGTTTTCTGATTAATCTTGAGCAAACTGAGTTTTTTACCAGTAATCTTTCTGCATTATTTTTGGAGTACACATATGAATCTGTAAATTCATGCTTTAATTTCTCCTGGGAACAGCATTTTACATAGTGGTCAGGTTCAGAAGCTGGTATTAAAATACACACGGAATCAGACAAAATGATAGGAGGACACCTATGGACACAGCCATAAAATGCATTGTGCAGATTAAGATCCTGACTTTAACACATAAGTTTTTAAAAATTTGGAGTAGGAAAAACCTCTGCATAGGTGCTAGATGATACTAAAGCACTACTGTTAAGTTTATCAGGTACAACAATGTCACTAGAATTTTTTTAAATGCCTGTCTTAGAAAGATGTGGCATTAATTGGTGAAATATTATGATCTAAGATTTGCTTTACAACACTCCATCCATCAATAACAAACAAAAACAGCAGTTGTGGGAAGAAAGGAATAAGAAATGAGACAGCAACACAGTGAAGCCAAGCAGTGAACTGCTGAAGCTGGGAGGGCATAGGACATCAAGGCAGCATTAGCTCTCTTGCTTCACTTTGAAATTTCCAAAAATAAAAATTTTTAAATTTTAAATTGGGCTGGGGAGATAGCTCAGTGAAATAAGTGTTTGCCTGGCAAGTGCAAGGTCCTGAGTTCAATTTTTGGTACCA
>NW_004524845.1:664391-671691 GCF_000260255.1 Octodon degus | reverse complement strand
TCTTCATCTCCAAAAGCAATTATTCAAACACTGACAGACAAAGTCCAAAGCAAAATATCATTCAGTGCTTGATCTGCTCAGTATCATGAAGTTCCCCTTCTGGGGTTCTAAGACTTGCCTGTGAACTGTTACCAACTTGAATCCATTGCACAAGCCACTACATAGTAACAAAGGAAAAACTGTTTTTTATTTCAATATCATAAGAAAAGTTCCATTGCCAAGAATAGTCTTCAAGGCAGTTAAGATTATTTTCCCTCCCATCTCCATTTGTTTTAACTTTCACATTTTCCCAGCTTCCTTGCAGCAGCCAAACTGAAAAAGAAGAAAGCCAAAATCAGCGCCAATCTGACTGTCACTTTCCAGCCTCCTGCCCAGGAACACAGGCACCGTCACTAGGACTAGCAGCAAGGCACACATCAAACAGAAGTGATCAGCCTGTGTGTTTTACAGTCACAGAATCAAGTTTGTGTATATGATTACCTTTGAGAGACAAGGGAATAATAAGCATCTAAGATAAAAACTACTTGCTGAGTTGTACTAGCCAAAGCATTCTTCCATTACACCACTGATCTGCAGTTTTGCCATTGGGGCTGACATCTCATTACTCAGTAGAATCACCTTCTTAATCAGTCTCATAAGGATTAGGCTATTTTTAAAAAAACTAAGCAAATGCTGAAATTGGGACAAATCTAAGGTGGTGATATTTCTTGTCCAATTCTGATTCTTCCAACCTTGTCCTACAAAAAAAACTTCTTTTGACAAAATTAATTAAAGATGTTTATGCAATGAATGCAATTCAAGTTAGTAAGTCCCTGCATCTCTGTTTTTCATCTCAAAAATGGGTTTAGTAGTGTCTACACCATTCACTTATGGGGCAACTATGAGATAAAACCCAAAAAGCAGCCTGAAATGGTAGGTACTTGGGGAACAGCTAAAGACAGAACTCATGGCTGTTGGAGTAGCACAATCCTCTTTCTATCCCAGCCAAGAATAAGTCCCCAAAGGTCACATTGCTAACAGCTGGCAGAAAGAATGTGAAGCCCAGCTCCGACTCTAGTGCTCTTATGTCACACAGCGTCCTCAGCATGAGACAGAAAAAATGACCAGGGACTCTGTCCACGGTTCTTGCTAAACTTTTCAGTGCCAAGGAGAAAGCCAGGAATAAGGAGCAACAGATGGTCCTTCTTCTAAATGCTTCTCTCTTCTAAACTCTCTCTCTCTCTCTCTCTCTCTCTCTCTCACACACACACACACACACACACACACACACACACACACAAAGAGACTCAAGGGACAAAATCACCAACATGCACCTCTTGCCATAGCAGAGGTTAAACTTCCCAACCTGCTAATTCTCAGAAGACTCATGGGAGACGAGGCTGAGGATAAGAAACAAGCCAGTAGTGTAGTTTTGAAAAGTGGTCACCCTGGGAGGCAAGGCTCTTGTGTAATGTTTACAGCTAAGGGTTTTTAAAAACCCTTGAAAATAACCCATATGCCAACTTTAAAATCAGAACAAAAGAAAAGTTAAAAAGAAGTGACAGAGAGATGGATGCAAGAAAAGAAAAAAAATATTCTTTCCAAGATCTTTACTGACATATCTTTGGAAAGAATTTATTTTCTGGAATTAATGGTTTTCTAAAACAGAAATAAAAAGACTAAGAAAATAAGTTATCTTGTGTAGTAAAAGTGACTCTGTACAATGTCACAAGAGTATCAGTAATGACAATTACATACACACTTCTCTGTGCCCTTGCTGTTGGCTGTTGGCTGGTCCCTGGATGGTTCACTGTGACCTTCACAATGAGCCTCAAGCCCTGTTGCTATTACTAGTTGCATCCCACAGAGGAAATCCAGGCCAGTGCCTTAAGGCGAATGGCCTGAGGATATGGAGCCTGAGAGGAAGGAGGAGCCTCGCTCACCTCTAAGCCCAGGTACTACCTGCCTGGATGTGAAGGGGCCTAGCCCAGGGCTCAGCTGAGGATGCTGCTCTCCTTAGGGACCCCGGGATGGGTATAGGCAAAAAAAGCCTCCTAAGCCCCAATGGACGGACATCAACATCCCCTCGGACACAAGGTTCACATTGCTGAAACCAGTGAGTTGATTAGTTTAAGCGGGTGCAGCTATGACAATAAGGTGTTTTGAAAGCATAATCATCTGCACCTTGGACAGGAGCAGAATACAAAGTTCTTCATAAATGAAAAAGGCAGGTGGAAAGGCAAACTCAAGTGAAAAAGGCAGGTGAAGGCAAACTAACGAATTCAGAAAAAAAAAAAAAAAACCTGATGCTTTAGTCTACCCTGTGCAATCAGCAAGATTGAGGAGAGGACAGAAGGACACACTAAGTGACTTCTAAAGTTCCACTTTGGCCACAGATGACAGCACAGAGCATCACTTTCAAGATACTCAGCTACTCCATAGCACTGACTTATTTTCACAATCTGCCTAACTGCTATTAAGAAGATTGGCGTTATTTTAAATCTGTGTCAGTGATCATATGATCAAGGCAAAAGAATCTAAGCCCATGAGGAAGGCCAGTAGAGGCAAATGTGCACTGGGTGAGGCCGCTACTGGGTCAAGAGAGGGCCTGACAGCTCCCAGGCAGGATGAGGAGAAGTTACAGGTGGCTCAGAGCCCCATCTTCTCACTCATAGGACCCACTAGGCCAAGATCAGAGCCCTGGACAGCCCCCTCTGAAACAGTATGGCTGGACTGTGTACCTGGTATGCCACACAAGCATTACTTGACTGATTGAGCATTCTGAATCATGAAAAGGATTCAGAAATATTAGTAAATTAATCTATTATTTCACCAAATTTCTTGATTAGAAATTGTAACAGCCTGGAAAACCCACAATGTACCTGAAGTTGCCTTAATAAGCACGCCCTCAAAACTACCCTTTCTCAGGTGAGATTTCCTGACAGCTGTCGGCTGGCATCATCCCAGAGGAGATGACACACTCTCAGAAGCTCTGCACATAGCACTGTGTAGACTGCATCAAGAGGCCACAGCTGGAAGCACTTCTGTACCCCTAGGACAGGATCAGTTGAAGCCAAAGGAAAAGCAGCCTGACAGTCCCATCAAGAACCCCAACTCAGGGTTGGGGAGATAGCTCTTCAGTCTAAGTGCCTGCCTGGCAAGTGCAAAGACATGGGTTTAGTCCCCAGTACTGCATGCTGTGCCACTGTCAGAAATTGGGCATGGTGGCACATGCCTGCGATCCCAGTACTGGGGAGGCTGAGACTGGAGGATCACTATAAGTTTGAGCTGCACAGAGTAGCAGGACCCTGTACCAAATAAATGATTTAAAAAAAGGAAAAAAGAAACCCCAATTCATATGGGTGCCTCAAGGCCACATCAAAAAAAAAAAAAAAAAAAAAGTAGCAGTGCCAAAAGGAACAACCACAAAGACACTGCCAGCGAGAGCCTCAGGGGGCAGCAGGGAAGTGAACATTAACAGCTCAAGCTGCTGTGACAAAAATACCATACACCAAGTATTTTTGAACCACATATAACTATTTCTCACACTTCTGGAGGGAAGCCCCACATCAGGTGCTGGTGGGACTCAGTTCCTGATGGGGGTCTCCTTTCCCTCTCACAGCACCCTCACATAACTGAGAGAAAGATCTCTCTCTGGTCTCTTCTCCAGGCATTGATCTAATGCATTAGAACTCCATGCTTATAACCTAATTACCTCCTGGGAGGCCCAGGTCCAAATGTCAACATGTTGGAATTCAACATGTGAAAGAGGGATAGAGGACAGACATTCAGTCCATTAGTGAGACTTCCTTCTTACTTCTGCATTTTTCACTGTGTTTACCATTACACAGGAAGGCATACAAGCATTATGACAGAAACAGAATGACTATAGGCACACAGAAACCTCCCACGTACAAAGGCATACATGTGCACAAGTCCATGTCCACACAGGCACCATCACTGCCATCTTGAAGTAGACCTGTACCATCTGACTTCTCTAGACCCCGGCCTCAAACTTTTGCCTTCCATAGTTCTCCATATCCAAAACAGTCTGCCCTGTGGTCCCCACTCTGGTGCTAGCAACCTCCTGACTTTCTCCTCTCTGGTGAGCTCAGTAGCAATACTGATGGGTCAACACTTTTTGGAATCCATTGTCTTCACCCTCTCCTCTGAGCTCGCTCATCCTGCCACTGCCTAACCCCAGAACACTAGGCTTCCTGCTGCCCTCCCAGCCAGACGCAGCTCTGCCTGGACTCATTCCTGTTCCTGCAGATTCATCGAGGACAGTGACTACATTAAAACTAACCTTATATCTAATCAAGTGAGAAATATAAGCTAAGCACACAGGATAAAGTCAAATAATTTCAAACCACAACTACTCGTAATAGAAATATTGACTATAAAATTTCTAAGAGAAGTTAGATGAATCTGAAACTAGACCTCACTTTATTACTACAGAGGGAACACACAAAGTTGGACTGATTCTGTGAGGGCAGACACACTTGTGCACACAAGGATTGAAAGGTTAGATTTTCTTAGGCAACAATTCCACAAAGGCCAGTGACATATCCCAAAGGTTGACTGGCTTCCTTAGAGACATGGCACTACAATCAGCAACTACATGAATCTGGTTATAAATCCATGTCTGATACAGGCAACCCCAAACAAGTCCCAGATATTTCTGTGTCTGTTTCCTCAGCTGGGAGAGTCGATGGTTCTTTTGCACAGCCTCAGACCTGAGAATGCCACGTTGGTCTGACAATGTCCGGGAAGTGTTTACAAACTGTGCACTTAACAAAAAGAATCATCAGATAAATTCAAGTGATATTATTACTATTGTGTATTTACTCTCAACTTAAGAATCTGACTTTAAATTGCAAGGTGTGTGAGAATCTGCCTGCTGAAAGGCAGGGGCCACAGCTCCTCACACTCACCCTCCGATGCGTCAGGATGTTGTGAGAAATGTGCACCACGCTTTCAACTCTTCAGAATGCAGCAAAATTAAGCACCAGTATATTATAAATATGGAGGACAATTTGTTGTTAGCATTTTGCATTATAGATTCAAAATATATTTTTACCCATCTGGCAAAAGAACCTTAGGAAAGGTCTGAGCTTTTATCTACCATTAGGATGTCTCAATTTTGCAGTTAGGAGATTCAAGGTGATACATAAAAACTTTTATCTTTGAAGTAAAGCATAATTATGACAGATATAAACTTACCAGTGAATAGAATCAGAAGAATTGCTACATCTTTACATTGTTAAAACCAAGTAAGTGATAAATCTTTTTTAAAATCACCAAAGCCCAAAGTCTGTGGGAGTAAACAAAGGAAAAAAAAAGGAAAGCAATTGTAAAAAAAAAAAAAAGGAACTGCTTTTATGAAGATGTTCTGTGGTTAAAGTACACAATGTAGCCACCCTGGCAAAGAAGATATTTTGATTTGAAAGCAATTTAAACAACACATGGATGAGCAAATGAATAAATGTTCCCAAAATAAATTTTTTTAAATATTCTGAATGTGAGTTTTGTCATCTTTTTGTTTGAAAATCTGGTCAGACATCTCAAGACAGCCCTCTGAAACTATGGCTATCAAACACCACCTCCTCTCATCATTATAAATGCAGCTGCCTAGCTCCCATTCTGCCCTCGGGCTGTGGCAGGCAAGGCTAGCAAGTAATCAAGTTAGGTACAGCCACTTCGCTAAAGAGATTGTAGGCTTCTGAGGCAGAAAAACCTTTAAACAGATAATTATGTATAGCTTCATACTCCAAAGAAAGAAATATACATTGTCAACACTTCACAGTGATATTTTTCCCAACGTTTATGTTTACAAAACTAACACTTCCAGTGGAAAGAAGAAAATCTTCACCTCACTTGGGCTAATTTCCCTAGGTTTTTAGTTGGATAAGGGTGAAAAGTAGAAAGACAGAGAAAGAAAGACCACAAATAATGTTCTTTTGTGAGAAACAGCCTACAAGAAAATGTTTTCCAAAATATTATCAATGGTCACTTATTTAACACAGTTACATTCATTGACCACACACTGAACTTTTTTGAAGAGAATAGAACTTCATTTACATCTCTGGCAACTGTCACTTTGACCCTAGCAACTTACTGACACCAGTCATATAAATACCTCCTCTTTTGACAGTGACTGTATAAATACCATGGCTTCTCCTTAAATCAGATAATGACTATTTAGCAGTCAAAAAGAAAGATAATGCTAACCATTAACTCATTTATTATCTAGAAAAGTACAAGTTCCAGACCTGCAGCATCTGCCTGCCCAAAAGAAGCAATCAAAATGAAGCCTTTCAAGGTCAGTAAGGACTCAGGAAATAGGAGAACCTATACTGTAACATCCTGTAACTCAATTGTGTCCAAATTTTCTGATCATGGAGATTTGGGGGTCACAGAGGAAAGTGATCGATGATGTAGAGTGTGCCTAAGGAGAGTCACATGGAGAGAAAACATTCTCTCAGGCTTTCACAAATTGGCCAAGCAATGGTCATGACTCATCCATATAGCTGACACTGACAAAGGATTTACAAACTGAAGTACAGCGTTTCAGGTTAAATTCTAAGGGGATTTCACTGACCTTATCAGATACAAAAGTTACATTTCTTGTTATATAGGTCTTGCTCTTTCTTGATCTTAACCATCCAGCAGAAAAGTATAAAAATTAAGTATAAGAAGTAAAGCCCGGGCCGGGGAGATTGCTCAGTAGGATAAGCGGAACCGGGGATTGAACTCAGGCCCTTGTGCTTGCCAGGGAAGCACTTATTCTATTGAACCACCTCCCCAGCCCCTAGCCATATTAATATGATGAGCTGTAAAATGCTCAAGTCAACAACTTTGGACATTGACAATCTTATGGAAAACTCACTACTATTATGGACTATTGGACTATATTGGGATATTTTGCTGAATTCATGCACCTACAGTATTTAAATACCAATGGAATGCCCTTCTCTGACAAAACTAACCAAAAAAGGGGGATACAAATGAACAACAATTTTGTATCTGTATTCTCAAAATAGGATAGATATACAGCCCCATTCTCTTAAGTCAATGAATAGAGAGGTTTGTTCTAATAGTGTTTGAGACAGGATATCAGGTCTGCATCTTGTACAATGAATAACCACTAAAACAATATGCAACGTATTAATTATTGAAAATGTACTGGTAATCAATTGTGAAACTGTCTCATTGCTATTTGTTATTCAATAAAACATAAATAAATAAATCGAAAAGAAGAAGAAGAAGAAGAAGAAGAAGAAGAAGAAGAAGAAGAAGAAGAAGAAGAGGAAGAGGAAGA
>NW_004524845.1:653212-664260 GCF_000260255.1 Octodon degus | reverse complement strand
AAGAAGAAGAAGAAGAAGAAGAAGAAGAAGAAGAAGAAGAAGAAGAAGAAGAAGAAGAAGAAGAAGAAGAAGAAGAAGAAGAAGAAGAAGAAGAAGAAAAGCAGCAGCAATCAATGACGTTCCCTAAGATACTGGACACGCTCGGGCCAGCATCCTGGTGTGCTTAGGATAGCAGCCAGGTGAGGTGTGTTCAGGCAAGTGCCCACGATTGGAGTGCTTACACAGGCACCCACATGAGCTCCATACTTATAGTGACAAACAGCACCATCAAGAAACACATGCACATACTGATGGCCAGCAGACTTCAGAAGACAGGTGTGCAGGGAGAGAAGAAAATGGAAATAAAGAAACATGGTCAAGGGCTTCCAAGAAGCAGGAGGATGTATAGCATCCAATTCTTTAAGACTTTCATAGCCAAACACCTTAGGAAACTGAATTTGTGCGGGAAGGTACTAGGCATCAAACTCAGAATCTTGTGCTTGCTAGGCAGGCTCTTATGCCAGAGCCAGCTCCTCTGCCCTCACCTTAGGAAACTGGACACAGATCATAAAAAGCTCTGAAAAAGTTCCTCCAAAAACACATAAACAAGTACTAAAATAATAAAATAAAACACTGGAATTTCCTGAAAACTGTAAACAGTAGTTAAACCATGAACAAATCATAATTTATTTTCCCATTTCT
Organism: Octodon degus; assembly: GCF_000260255.1. NCBI lineage: Eukaryota > Metazoa > Chordata > Mammalia > Rodentia > Octodontidae > Octodon > Octodon degus. The sequence goes on along the minus strand of NW_004524845.1, from coordinate 663,579 downwards.
AGGCATCCATATTTTTGTCCCTTATAAAGCTATTTTTGTATGGTGTAAGTAACCACAATAGAAAAGTCAGCTGTCTTCAAAACCTAAACCTACTGTGGCTTCCCACAACACCTGGGGAGTGGAGGGGCTGACTGAGAGTCAACATTGGGCAAACAGACTTTAGACAATAGAAAACCACAGAGAATACCAGACAGGCTAAGGAAAAGCATACAAATCAAAGAGAAATATCCAAGACATACTATACAGAGCTCACTGGTAATCACATTCCATGGTGCTGTGCATCATTATTTAAAACCCTATGATTTCAGTATTGTACTCAGGAAGGAGAAGCACTGGCTTGCCCTGCCCTGGGCCTGAACCTCAGCTGCCTGCACCCTCAGGCTGCCATCCTTGCAGTGTCTGCTCCTCTGCTGTGAGGCACCTCGGACATCCCCCGACCAGATGGGATGCATTAGGGGAGGCAGGAGAGGGCACACTTCTCTCCCAATGTGCGAACAGAGTGCTCAAAACAATAAATGACTATTAAATTTAAATGTCACTGTTATTCCAAAAGTTAAAAACATAGCAGTGTTTAATAACACAAACAGCATGTGAAGGTCTTTTGATTTGCCTGTCATACTGGATACTGAAAAATAAATGTCTGTGTCAAGTAGAGTAACTCATGCCATATTCATTTTGAGAGTGCAGAGTAAACATTGAAGGCAAGAAGGCTTCGCATGCACTTTCTGAAGCGTTTTTACCACTGCACATTCTGAAAAAGCAGAAGGAAAGTTTTTGGTATAACTAAATTGGAGCCAAGTATTTCAAGTAATTACTAGCCAATTTCAAGTCTGGAAAAAAGAAAAAAATGAAGAAATATTCAACTCAAGTCAGTAAAACCTTTGGTCATGGCTCATGGGTTATCTTAGATTCAATGAGTCATTCTCTGAATACCAACTACAGGGTCTCAAAACTGAGAAAATGACTCAGGCATCTCAATTTAATTAACTTGTTTTACACACAGTTGTAAATGATTTAAAATAGAAGAGTCCAAATGATAATAATAAAGAACATAAAAAGAAAAACCATAATGGATGATTTATTAAATGAAATTGAGATTTCAGAACATATAAAGAACAATTTGGTTCCATACACCGTATCACTTTGAATGCAATGTGATAAACTACATCGTAACACATTTTATTTGTAATATGTTTTCCAATTCTGGAGATATGATTAGGCTAAAACATATCTGGATAGCTATAATAACTTTTATATCACATTATTTGAATTTCTCTAAGGAGGAATATCTTCCAAAACTTTCCTACATGCAAACAAAAAGGTAAAATGGCTCAGTAGAATAAGTGCTTTCCTGGCAAGCGCAAGGGTCTGAGTTCAATCCCTGGTTCAGCCAAAAAAAAAAAAAGTAAAAAATACAATTTAAGCACTAGGTTTTTCTACATAAAGACACTAAGTTTGCATGCAATTCTTAGAAATATGCACTTGTGCCCTTGGGAGGCTGAAAATAGGAGGATCACTACAAGTCCAATCTGCATAGTGAGACCCTGGAGACCCTGTACTAAATACATTAAAAAAAAAAGGATATTTACTTGCTTAGAGGAACATGAAGCAATTCACAGAACACAATGTGAAGCAGTTGCTCTGTGTCCCTCCCATCCTCTAGGCCTCCCTTAAGGATGCAGAGAGATGAGCAGCATGCCTTATCCACTAAATGATCTTTTATCAAGATTTTAAAATGTATTTCACAGTTTAGTGAACAAACTGTTTATTTAGTGGGAGGGTGTGAACAAAAGAAGAAAGTTAAATACCTACAGACTTACAGGAAAGGATATTTAGTTTTCAAAGCAACAAGGATTTGTACCTCTAAACATGCTTCCCTTTAGGACATAAAAGCACATCTTCTAAGTTTATTCTCACACACATGGTTACAGTTCTTTTTTAATGCTGAAAAGATTAGAAATTTTCTAGGTAGGTGGTCCCTGTGTCCAGATATACTTAATCAAATTAAATATCTCCATGAGACTTCAGACTAGTCTCAATAATATAAACCATCAATTTCCACTTATTCAAGAGACCACAGTATTTAAGTCACAGCCAACATTTTCACTTTTCTCACTGTCTTTTTAGCTGTCAGTATCTTATTTCATTGCCAGGCATCAATTCAGAAATGATGATAAACATAAAACTAGCAAGTCTTTACTGTGAGACAGGTACTATTTTGTTGTTGTTTCATTTTGTTTTTGTTTTTTGGTCCCAGGAATCAAACTCACAACCTCATGCTTGCCAGGCAGACACTATGCCACTGAGCTATATTCCCAGCCCAAGGTACTATGTTTGACATACATCATTTTATTTCCTGCCACAACTCTATGAAATCAGAACTGTTGCTGTGTTTATTTTATAGATGAGGAATGCAGGGATGTCAAGTGGATCACCAGGCCACAATCACAATGGCAAAATAATCATGACCATCCTGTAATGCCTGAGCCTGCACTTAACAACTCTACAACTTACTTCCATTTAATAACTAAGAAAGGAGAAATGAAACCTAAGCCAAAGGACCAGAAATTTGTCCTATTAATAATCACGATGGATTTGAGTTTCAAACATATAATAATCTGAAGCTCTGATTTTAATGACATTCATAGATCATCTGCAGGTTTAAAGCCATATATTCCACCCTAGGCCTTCTGTCAATTGGCAGTTATTAGTTTAATCTGTTTATCTTCTTATACATTTGTCAGATCTAACATGTTTTTATCAAGCACTGTATTCAACCTGAATACCACCTTGCATCACTCCAGTGCCCTTTGCCCTCTGCTGACCAAGCACAGTAGTGGATCCTCCTTACAGGCAGAAGCACCCTGCATGGAAGCAGTACCTGAACATGTTGGGCTGGCCATGCAAATTCATGAGGTACTCAGAAGTGACCTTTCTTCAGATTTCTAAAGTTGATCAAATTTCTAAAAAGTGTCAAGTTTTATTTTCAGTTAAGCATATATGACATTCTGGCTCAGTGGCAGAACACTAGCCTGGTATGCAGAAGACCCTGAGTTCAATTCACAGTACCTCAAAAAAAATAAAAATAAAAATAAAAAATTCTGGTATTATGAGCTAATGATTTATACATCTACTGAACCTGTAGAGTCTAATCTCAAAACAAAATGAATACACATAATTTAAATGTTGCTATAATATCACAGGGTCATTGAACTCTTACATCCTAAGAACAGCTATGAACTAACTTCAAATAAAAAAGCCTAATTTTTCAGTCCTGTTTTGTATATTTACTTATTCTCCTATATTGCTGTATTCCTCTAAATATCAAATGTTTCCAAGACCTAATGAGTTATAATCATGGTCTTATTTGCAAGATTTCACTAAAAATACTAATCTTCTTTTCAAAAATTAAATGAGTATGCAAACAATCAAAGAAACAGCTACTGGGCCGGCCAGATAGCTCAGCGGACTACAGTGCCTGCTTAGGCGGGCTCAACAACCAAGGTTTGATCCCTGGGGTGCCTGGCCCCACTCCCGGGGCGCGCTGAGACAACGATTGAGACTGGGCTTGGTGGCACACGGCTGTAATCCAGCACTTGGAAGGCTGAAAACAGGAGGATCACTATGAGTCTGATCTGTGTAGTGAAACTCTGTAGACCCTATACTAAAAATACAAAAAAGAAAACAGCTATATTGCTTATAGAAAGAACTACATAGAGGTGAAGAATTCTCCCCTTTTCCCCCCAAGTGATTGTGTCAGATGTCAGCAAGCAGTGTCAACAAGGCATCAAGGTCGCTCTGAAGAAAGCTCAGGTACAGATATGCAGCAGAAGCAACCCTCTTGTTCCTGGTGGGTGTACTGCTGCAGGTGGGCTGGGAAGGTCTCCAGACTGGGGGTAAATGAGGCATACTTGATTGCTATCTTTCTAACTTGAAAATACTGTGGCTAAACAGCCCTGTCCTCTGGTTTTGATTATATCACTGCACTTTCTAATAGCATAAATGTATTAGATTGTTAGCTATCTTGTAGTTTATAGGTCCTAATTTATTTTCCATTCAGATTTTGGAGGAGTGGACAGTTATTATTTTGTTATGTTATTTGGAAAAGACCTTATAAACATTCTTAAGGAACACTAGTCTGTATTAAATACTAAATGTTTTGTGTTTGTCAAAGCAAAGACATATATAGTATACAATGTCTGAGGGCTCATAAGCTTCCCTGAAGCCAAGCTGTGGAACCAAAACTTCAATATTAACCATCAATGACTGTGTCAGGTAACTAAGTGGGAGCAGCATTTCTATGATTTCTAGGACTTCAGTTCCTTGAAATGCCAAAGAATCTAGTTTTGCTCTGCCTTTAAAGTGTTAATCACACTTAATAAGACACAGCAACTATCAGAAGTAACTACCACAGCATCCTCTTTGTTACCAGTGAGCTACGTGAAGCACAATGGGGTTAACAGCTCTCCAAGTGGGGTCCTAGTTCTGCTCTGTTTCAAAGCTTGCAACCCTGAGGGATGGGTGGCCTTCCCCACCTGACGTGGTGATTTCTTCCTGAGTCTCTCCAGAGAGCTAATCAGTAGACATCCTTGCTGGCTATGCAAACAAGCCAGAAATCACTCTGGGTTAGGAAGGCACTGTCTGGTAGGGCACAGGGACCATTCCTCCCATAAATTCCAACCCTTGTCCTGTCATGCCTGGAGGATTCATGACCTCACCCTTCTCAAATTTCTTCAGGTATTTTAACTTCAAGGATACATCTGGCACTTCATTCTTTACTTACTTTGTCTAAATTAGTCTCTGTCATCTGTGAACATGGACAGAGGAGGGACAGAGCGAGACATCTAATGGGTCAGGAATCAGGTGGGCGTGAGGAATAACTGCTCATGTTTCTTGGCAGAGTAGGATTGCTACAGCCGACAAACTGAGTCCTCAGAGAATTCTGAATGTTCTCAACACAAAGCAATGATAAAAGTTAGAGATGATGGATATGCTAATTACCCTGATCTCATCATTATACATTGCATGCACCTATTGAAATACTCCCGCTGTACCCTATAAATATGTATAATTATGTCATTTTGAACTTTTAAAAAGTGAATCTGTCATGGCCTTTTTTTCTAATTATTTAAGTTTACCATCTATATATGTTATATAGCTCAGCTGTCTATTGTATACCTGTTCAATATGCATATGGCCTATATTCATTATTCCTCTAATACCATTAACTTAAAGCTAGAAAAACTACCGTTGGAAGATGTTTCATTCCTTTAATTTATTAAAGGTAGCTGTGAAATGTGAAACTTTTTCTGGAGGCCACTTAACATTATTCTTCTTCCACTAAGGTTTTCAAATTTTAAATTCAACAGGTAAAATGTGACTATTCTACTTGTCAATACTAGACTCACTAATATTTAATATTTCATTTTAGAAAAAACGTTAGTACTGAAAATTGATGAATAGGTAGGCAAAGGGAGATAAAAGCGAAGTCTATATGGAAACAACAACAAGAAAATATTTTCAAATGTTCAACACCCTTGGTGACTTTGCCATAACCCTGTGACTGGAAGCTAGGATGTCACTGAAAACACTGGTCACCTTGGGAAGGAAAGACACCTCTAAAAATAAAAATCAACAGTTCCAGGCTCCAATGTAATGGTTTCCTGGTACACAGAAAGACATGTCTGCTATTCTCCTGGCACATGGGGGTTGTAACAATTAATTATTCAACATTTGGAAAGTGCTTTCAAGATAAGATGCTAAGTGCTAAAACCCATCATCAGTTTTCAGCAAACCACATTTCAAATGAACTCACTGGGTTTGTTGGAAACTGAACCATTAATGTAAGTCTACACTTTCTTTTTCCATTTTACTTAGACCATTATATGAAATAGCCCACACCCATTGGGGACTTTCCTTCCCTTTGGCCAACCTTGAGTTTTCTGAAGTAAAAAATTAGTCCTTGATTTTCAGAGAAAATATAAATTCTTATAAGATGGTATTGCTGAATTTTGCAGTTTTGCATAAGCTACCCTTCCTCTTATGTCTCTAATTTAAGTTATATAACAGTGTCTTACTAAACATTTGTCGAATTCTGTGAGTAGTTTTAAATTTAGTTAAATGTCCTTCTGTACTAGTTATCATTTGACCATTGTACTCACATGTCCTTGACTGCATTACATGTACAAGTTTTAATGAATGACAAGAACTGATAAGCCTTTACACTCTAGAGAAGCTAGTAAGCTGTTCTATTGAAATACAAAAGAGCAGATAATTTTCCTTTTATCTATTTTTATCTATAATATATTCTGGTTTTTATTTATTTTAAAACTTACAAATAAACATTTTTCTCAACAAAAAATAACTAAAACTCACACAGAACCCCACCTGAAAGCATGCCTTCTTTAAAAATAAATATAAAATAGCACTGGGTGGTTTTGTAGACAGGAACTATACACAAGTATACTTCTTTCTCACCTGTGTCCACTTTGAAGACAATAATTTTGCCAAAATACTAACTTTTGCTTCATATTTCTGACAGTAAGATATCGACTCTACAAGTGTCAAATTTTCATAATTGTAAGAATTAAAAGGTTTACTGCTATAATCTTAGATACAGACTTATTTCCCATTAGACAAGCTCTATTTTTTTATTTTGCATGTATTTGGTACAGGGTCTCACTATGCAGCTCAGACTTGTAGTGATACTCCTGTTTTCAATCTCCCCAGCACTGGGATTACAGGCACACACCACCTGGACTTGGTCGCTGGCACAGCATGCCCGGGGCGGGGCTGGCACAGAATGCATGACCAGGGATGGAATCCTGGTCCCTGAGCTTGCCAAAGCAGGCGCTTAGTTCACTGAGTTATCTCACCAGCCCTCGATGTTTTTCTTTTTTTATTTTTTTGAGCATGTTTTTATTTCAGATGACACATTGTAATTACACATATGATCGGGGCATAATATGTTGTATTAGTATCGTAGACATGGTACATTGACCATATCAGGGTAACCGGTACCTTCCTCACCTCCAACATTTATCTTTTTTTTGTAGCTAAACTTACATATTTTAATCTCCAAAATACACTTTTAAATAATCTCTGCTTTTTAAGAGGCTTGTTACGTGACGGGCTTTTATCACTCATTATATTTAAACATTAATACATTTTTAAACATCAGTTAACCATAACTCTTTTATCCACATTTACTTCCCAAACATCCCCAAATCAAACACAGAAGTGAACTCATGAATTTGTTAAACTTTGCTCATTTCAGTAGGAAAGGAGCTGCTAGTTGCAGATGGGAGAAGATCTACAAGGGCCTTGTTCACCTAACCGTAACTCTGCAGTTCTACTGGGAACCCAAGGAAGAGTGCTCACCTCAGAAACACAGCTGACATCAAAGAAGGTACTAACCCAAATTTCTCACTGACTCAGCTTGATCCTTAGTGCGTGTTCATGTAATCCTTATCTTCTAAATATTATTGTACAGCCTGGGGAGATAGCTAAGTGCCACAAGTGCCTGTCTGGCAAGTGCAAGGTCTTGAGTTTGATTTCCGGTACAAAAAAATCATAAATATTATCATATAATAAATATTTAGATAAGTTATTTTTCATGGCTCACTCCTAATATTCACTTTTCTGCAGAAGAACTTGAGAATAAGTGCAAGCAACTTAAATTAAGAAAAACAGTCCATTCAAGAAAGACCTTTTTTGAATGTTTCATATCTTTTTTGTTAGTGCATCTCGGGTATACAGATTAATGAGTTTCACTTCAGCAGACTCACACATGCACATAACCTTTGTCATTTTCACCTACCTCTCACCCTCTTCATGTGAAGAGGTTTAAAGCACTGTTTTTGCTCATCTCTATCCCCCATTATCTGCCTTTACAACCTAGTCCCACCACATCCAAATCTTTCTGTCAAATAAGTGCCTCCTTTCTGCTTTTGTGCTATATCTTTGAATTCCACATAGTAGAAGAACAAACAATATTTGTCTTCCTGAATCTGGCCTGATTCATTCCACATGAAGTGATCTCCAGATCCACCCATTTTCTGGAAATGACAAATTTTCATTTTTATTTAGGGCTGAACAGTACTCCCTTGTCTGTATATGCTCCATTTTCTTTACTCATTCTTCTGCTGATGGGTACCTATACTAGTTCCCTAGGTTGATATTGTGAATCATGCCACAACAGGGATGCAGGCAGCATGCCTATAATATTTGGACTTTAATTCAAGATCTTTTAATGAAAAATCTTGCAAAGGAAGTGTCATATTTCCTCCTCCACTCTGCTAAGGTTGATTAGGATAGCCAATAATGGAATACCGGCACAAAGAAATATCTGTGCTGTATGTTTAAAGAAGATCCTTGGGACATGTTTGAAATTGTCTATTACTAAAGTTAATGGGGCAGAAAGTCCTTTAAAAACAAACTGTATGATATAGTTACCATATTGGGAGAGAGAAAGTAACACACTTCAAATAATGTATTTTGCTTCCATATGAATGTAAAGGAAATAAAACTTGTCCTAAAAAGTTATCCACATCCTCAAATGAATGAGAAATGAATTGGCAGAGGTTAAATCCCAGTAAGAACATTACTTTTGAACTAAAACCAAATTTATAAAACCCTCCAGGTGATCTGCTATATAATAACGGAATTTAAATGCTAAACACTGAAAAGAATGATTTTGGAATGCTTAAGAAATAAAGCAGCCTAATTAAGTGATAAGGTTTTGTTTATTTGTCGATTATATACAGCACTGTTTGAATCTAGAGCCAGAATGGTTGGCAAAGTGAAGGCCAAGATTAGGACTGTCCTAATCCACCTCTACCACGAGCCCTTTTCCTTCCATCTCTCCCTACAAAGCAGTAAAAGGCTCAACTCCACATCCCGCCTCTTTTTCTTTGAGTGAAGCTAAAAGCTCAAACACACACACACACACACACACACACTTCTGAAGATTTTTATTCCTCTTAGGTCCAAATCCTTCAACTTTCATTATCAGCAACTATTCATTTTTCACCTTTCCAGTAAAAATTTAAAATTTAAATTGTACTAAAACACATAATACATTGAATTATTCCTTATTAATATATTGTCAAGTGTCTCTCTCTCAAAGTGACTTAGAATATACTAACAACAAGAGCACTAGCTTTCAAACTCTTACTAACCAGAGAAGCACGAATCCAAGAGGTAAGGCTGACAAAATCAGACAGGCTCACAAATGCTACACCTAAATCACAATTGCTACATTCTACATACCTTTCCAAGCATTTTGCATGTGTTACCTTGCTTAAACCCCCAAAAAATAAATGAAGCAGGTTCAGGTAAAGACCCAGAAGCAGAGAGTGCACCATCAAGTGACTGAGTGTGCCTCCAAACCTAAGTGCTGCCCCAACTGGTGGGCTGAGTCTAGTTTTGCTCTAGAAGTCACATTCTCCAAAGGGAGCCACCTGATCCAAGGTCACAGCCCACATCTCACAGGCAGCCTACATCTCATGACCAGTGCAATGGGGCAAAAAGCCCTTTCCGTGAGGCAGGCAATTCAAAGGTTTCCCTGCCTCCAGAGCTCTCAGAAGGATTCCTGAGACATCTGCTACTATTGCCTCACACTCGAACTTCTCTCTGTCCAATCCAAAATTACTCATCTTGCACAGTTGCCAGGTAAGATTCTTTCACAATCTCAGAAACTGCTTCACAGTCAACCCAACCTAGGACAGTGGGGGAGGTAGACTGGAGATAAGACCTTCTGGTTCAAGAGTCCCTACTCTCGTACTCTAGGCCAGGGAAATACTGACAGTCCCTGAAGATTCAGAAAACAACACTGATGGGAATTCCCATAGGTGCCACAGCCTGCAGGCATGAAGGGGCCTCAGTAACAGTAAATGAATTTGCTGTACAATTTCTGGACCAGGTCCCCTAACTGTTCCCAGGGTCTGTCAACTTCATGTCCTCTACAGACTCAGGCCTCCTCATGATGGACATTTGGCATTTGACAACACCGCTTTCCTGTCTCAAGACACTCCTCCATTCTTGCATTGTCTTTCATGTTCTCGAGAGATGTCTCGGCCACCTACAGGAATCAAGGCACAGCAGTATGGACCACCTCCAGCAGAAGCCCTGTTTCCAGGCTTGAGAGCCTCTCTGAATAATATGATGAATAGCAAGAGAGATGAGCAAAAGGGAAAATCATACTCAATGTCTCGTTCAGACAGGACATTCACTTGTGAAATTCATTCTGAATGATATACATCAGAAATGTTTTGGAGCAGGCATGGAGACACACAACTGCAACTCCGGCACTCTGGCAGGCTGAGGAAGGAGAGCTGCGAGTTCTAACACAGCCTGGGCAACTTAGA
>NW_004524845.1:638058-653093 GCF_000260255.1 Octodon degus | reverse complement strand
AGAAAATTAAATTGATGTTGGTAATAGAAAATACTACTCAAATAAATGGTTCGTACTCTAAGGACAGTAAACAGATCGGCCTACAAACTGACACAGACAGGTTCACAATTTCCCAGAATCAGGCTTTCTGAAATGATTTCCCCTTCCCTGACTCCACAGTCTCTGCCTAGCACCTCCAGACCTCGCTGCTCCTCAGTGGCTCCCCATGACTGCCCAAGCCATCAGGGCCAGTGGACCCCAGTGCCTGGATGCACACCCAAGAACTGAACCCTCACTTTCTCCACAGGACTTAAGAAGCCACCTCTTCCGATTTGATTTGAAACTGTCTCATTGCTATCTGTTTATCAATAAAACTGTAGAAAAAAAAAAGTAAAAAAAAAAAAAAAGAAGAAGCCACCTCTCCAGCTCCTGACTCAACAGCAACACCCCTGTATCTGGGGCCCCATGCTTAACCTTCTTTTCTCTGCTGCTCTGATTTTTGTGCAAAGAATCCTCTGTTAATCATATTCTCTCTAGCAAGGAAGAGAACTGAGCAAAAGCAGTGGGGTAACACCCCCACACACACAGGGACTGTCCTGCATGGTCAGCCACAGTCTGCTAGCCCAACACTTAGTGACAACTGACTGCAACTTTCAAGAATGGGATATTATTCTGCAAAATGACAAATAACTCAAGCAAAGTTCTATGAAAACCAAACAAGGTGAATTTCTACCTATAGGAGAATAGGTAATCAAAAGATTAGGTCTATTTATTAGACATATCCATCTTTTCTCTTAAACTGTATGAATATGTAATATAACTTCTTCTGTTAGAAAAGTGAGTTACTCTTCTTGCAGTGAAAAGATGCTCATGTAAGTAAGTACTACATATTTATCCGACCCATAATTCTCTCAATTATGTGGTGCCCTGGTTCTGACATTGTGAGCCTGAGAAATTGTCTATGATGCTACAGGTGCTAGTGTGTCTCCTTTCAGGCATCAGACATTGCTCAGAACTGAGCCTCTGCATGGTCCTGTCTGTTCTGCTATCTGCTCAGTGTGGATAGCATCTTGCTCTAAGCCTTTCCAGTTATTCTCTCTTAAGGTGAAGACAAAACCCTCAGGTGAGTATCCTTGTAAGACTGCACAGGATTTGGACATTCATACAAACACATCACAGCATGAGACCACTATAAAGTAAACAATCAAACTCAAATAGGTGATCAGTGTGGTATCAATGCATTAAACAAGAGGGGAACATTCATATTTCACTGGAAATAATATTATAACCTAACAAACATCCCAAAACATCATGATATACCTTGCATTCACATGTACTGTAAGGCACACAAAAGAACACACAGCACAGTAACCTGTCTCACTGGTTCATAAAACCCAGGGTCATCATGGTCCTCTAGCAGCTGTGCCACAAAGTTCTACTCCCTCACAATTACATGTCTTCCCAAAGTTTTATTGGAGCCATATCCTGATTCAAAACTCATACTTCAATGTGATTAATATAAAAAAGACAATGCAGCAAACACCAAATTCACAGGGATGCAACTAAGTAGGTACATGGACACCTCCTTGCCTGGCACAAGGGCCCTCTGCAGCTGAACCCACAGATAGGAAGTCTAATTCTCCATTTTTATGCATGACTGGATAATAAGTACTGATGTATAGTCAGCTACTAATAAAGAAGGACAAGTATTTCTTCTGATCAGACATAAAAATTGTAACTCCTCATAAATCTTTTTGAGTAAATGCCTTTTAGGAATCTTGAAAGCAATCCTTAGAGGAGGAAGAGGGGTGAAGGACACAAAAGAAATTCTCTAATTTTTGTAAGTTTTTGTGAGCCTACAGTTATTTCAAAAATAAGAGAAGCATTTTAAAAAATAATTGCTTCCAACTCACTTTTCATCTCTAATAAATAGTACATAAAATTACATGCAATGTAGAGCAGATAAAATAGTCATATCAAGATATATTAATTCTCCCAAGAAACTACAACATATCCCAAACTCTATTAACAAAGTCCCAAACCCTAAGTTACTAGATTTCAAACCTGATTACAACAAATTGCACAAGAAATGCCTGAAGCCTGATAACAATGAAGACAAACAGAAAGTTGGATGAGGCACCTGGGCAACTCTAATCGGTCTGTTCAGAATTTTTAAGTGACTAAGTAGCATTCCTTAAATAAATACTTTATGGTACAGAATGTGATGCACACTGTGAAGACAATAAAGGGCATACACACTAAAAAGTGAGGAAGCATGCAGGGTAAAAGGACCACAAGAATCTGTGAGGAGAATTAAAGGGAGAGGCCAGGTCAGTAAGAATAAGATGATCGATTAAAGTATAGAAAACTCCTTTTTTTAAATAAAGGAAGTTTATTTTGAAAAGAGCAGAAAAAAATTATATTTGTTCTAAAGAATTTCTCATGTATATGCATGTACATACATGGTGTGATCAAAAATACAGAAAATGTTTAAATTTTTAATTTATTATAGTAGAAGGCACAATCCCCTCAAAATCCTCTCTCTACTTCAAGCACACTTATTCCAACCCTCTTGTACTTTCTGAAGCAGTTCTAGAAGTCCTCTTTCCTGAGCCTCTTCAGTTGCACTGTCACAGCTGCCTCAATGTCCAGAGTTAATTCAAAACATTTATTTTCCATGATCATTTTGTCTTTGAGGAAAACCCAGGTAGATAAGGGCACACCATCCATCACGCCTTTACAAGCCTGCTGTTTGTCAGACAGCACTTGGCAACACATTCACTGTATCTTTACCTCATAAAAACACTCAGGAAAGAGGACTTACAGAACTGCTTCAGAAAGGGCATAAGAAATGGGATGGTATGTTCAGTGTGAGGGCACATAATGGCAGTATGCTCTTATGGTAATAAAAATCATGACTGTTTTGTGTTTTGAGGACAAGATTTAACTATGTGACTCAGACTTGCCCTAAACTCACTATGGTGCCCTGATTGGCCTGAAAACTCACAATGATTCTTCTGCCTCAGCCTCCCAAGTGCTGAGATTATAGGCATGTACCACTACATCCAGCTTTTGTAAAAAATGTTTAAATTTAAACATTCACCATAAATTTTGATCACACCTCACATATACGATATCATGATCATTTCTCATCGCCTTACACCCTTCCATCATTTTCCTGATCCCTTCCTATCTTTAAAAAGTCTGTCTCCCAGTATCTGGCCATCTCTTCTTTATTTTACTCAGCATTTATTTGAGTTTCTCAAAGAAAAATCGTGCAAAATTTAATTTCTGTGTCTGGCTTATTTCACTTAACATTCTGGTCTCAAGATCAGTTATCCTTTCCTAAATCTATAGTACTAAGTTTTCCAAGGCCCATGTGCCAAGTGTCATCAAAAGGAAGGTCTTGTTCCAGCCTTTGATACAGCAATGTCCAGGCAAGTCTGGAAACATTTGCTTGGGACAATTCCATTTAACTTCTCCAAGAAATAAAGTCACCTAGAACAAAAGGAGGTTTTCTGAAACTCACTGTTGTTTTTTGATTTCTTTTGTTTTTGAGATAGGGCCTCACTATGTAATTCAGACTGGTCCTGAACTCACTATGTAGCCCCACTGGCCTTGAATTTGTAGTAATCCTCCTGCTTCAGCCTCCCCAGTGCTGGGAATATAGACATGCAGCACCATTCCCAGCCTAAAATTCATTGGGTTTTTTTGTTGTTTCTGTTTTTATTTTATGTATTTGGTACAGAGTCTTACTATGCAGCTCAGACTCACAGTGATCTTCCTGTTTTCAGCCTCCCCTGCACTGGGATTATAAGCATGCATCACCATGCCCAGTCTCGGTGGCCAGCATGGCATGTGGTGCTGGGGATCAAACCCCAGTCGTTGTGCTTACCTAAGCAGGCATTTAGTCCACTGAGCTATCTTGCCAACCCTTGAAACTCATTGTTTTTAAAACAATAGTTTAGTGAAATTCACCATAATTGTTCTTCATAATTATTTCAATGTTCTACACTATTATGTACATAAGAGAAAAACAAAAGCTATCTACTATATCAAATAATTCCATCTTCTACTAAATCAGTACATTTTGGGTCAATCCCACAGGAGGTACACTACCTGAAATGTAAATGTCCTTATAAAATGCAGACTGATGTACTGAAGCACTTCTCAGCACTGCGAGTGCTGTAAGATGGCTGCACTTAAATTATGAGGAAAAAAAAAAAAAACAAATAAAGTACCAACTCTTAAATAAATAATTCAAATATAAGGAAAAAAGGAAAAGTATTAATCTTTAGGTTAAAAAAAACTACATAAAATTTCAAGTTCAGAGCTGGGGATACAGTAGCACAAGCACCTACCTGGCAAGCACAATGTTCTGAGTTTGATTCCTCATACCAAAAAAACAGAAAAAGAAAAAGAAAACTCTAAATTCATTTTGTTACAAGTCTGGTTATACAAAGGATTACTTACTGTTGTGTATAATCACCATGTAATTCTCCAGCAGAAAAATAATATACATTTAATTCTATTTAATTTTAAAATAATATGCCACTAAACCACTTTTCAGATAAAAAAAAAAAAACATAGTCAAGCCAATAGCTTAGAATCAGACTTTTTGAAGGGTTAAGAATTGTTTCTCTACATAAAGGTTTACAAAGGCAAACACTGAATATTTATTTTGATTTTATAATCAACATATTGGGAAATGCTTATCCATCCTAAGGTGAAAAGCCTCTATACAGGCTCTAGTTTGCAGCTATTATCCATCCTCAAAAGTTCAATTCTTCATGAAACATGGTCTCCAAGGTACCAGCACTGCTGAAATCACTAGAATATTTTAAATCTGGGGATTTGTTGGCCAGCATTCTAGTTATGAAAGCTAAAAATACTCAGTGTGTAGGCTCTGTGGGCTCACCCATGGAGCAGGGGCAAGACAATCATTTCAAGGACTCACCAGGTCTAGCACAGGGTACTGGGGGGCACAAGGTTAATATGAGCTATGGAGTGAAAGGGATGATCTCAAACTACTGCCTATTAGACTCAATTTTTCAATTGCAGGTTTGATGAAAGCTTTTCCCAACTCAACAACCAAAAAGTAAAAGTTGTACATAAAATAGATATATGCACACAAAGTTTGAGGCACTCAGAGTGAGAGCTTAAGAAAAATACTTAAATGTTTGTTCATTCAGCCAACTAACATTCATTACTATGCAAGGAGCTATTCTCAATTCTGGCACAGTGCAACACAAGAGTAAAGAACGCTGTGGCAGGGAGCAGCAACAATAATAAATAACATATGTATGGACATTCACGGCTCTGAACAAGGTTTCATAAAGATCACCTCATCAGTCTCTCCTAACTCCTCTGTGAATCAGGTTTCACAATCATTTTAGAAATGAAAATAATGGAAACAGTTTTTTCATCTCCCAAATTAAGCACCTAATAAAGAGAGCTGAGGCCTCAAGTCAGGTATGAACAGGATATAGTGTCTGCATCTTGTACTATGAATAACCTCTAAGAAGGTAACAATATGCATTGTATTAATTTTTTTTGACAGAACCAGGGATTGAACTCAGGCCCTTGCGCTTGCCAGGGAAGCATGTATTCCACTAAGCCATTTCCCCGGGCCCTGTATTGTATTAATTATTGAAACTGTCCTATTAATCAGTTATTTTTCCCATAATTTTATTGAGAAACAAATAGCAATGAGACAGTTTCAAACCAAATTGGTAGGATAGTTTCAATCATTAACACTATTAATCGGTTTTGAAACTGTCTCATGATATGTTTCTCAATAAAATTAATTTTAAAAAGGTGAGGTATGAGTCTTACAAATGCAAATCTTCATAGGTTGCTGAGTAAAACTGCGTATGAGGCACTCTATTTTGGTGTTAACAATGAGGATAAGTTGTGCATGATTTTTCATAGAAAGTTGCTTTTTAGTTTTTCTGTTTTTTAAGAATACTTCACAGATCCAGAATCTGATATCTACCAATTCTAATGTTTCTAATCTCTTTTCTACTACTTATTATATAAGACGAACACATTGTTGAATGAGTCTACCTGGTTAGTTCAGTTTTCTAAACAAAGAAGCTAACCACCCAGATACTTAAATCTTCCTTTCATGAAATAATATACTAGATAAAAATTTTGACAGCCTCTCAGTACCCGTGGACGGCCTCTCAATACACGTGGACAGCCTCTCGGTACATGTGGATGGCTTCTCGGTACACATGGACAGCCTCTCAGTACATGTGGCATGAAAGCAGGAGGTCTCCATATGTAGTCCAGGCTGGCTTTGAATTCAGTATCCTCCTGCCTCATCTTCCTGTGAGCTGGAATTACAGATGTGTCCCACATAAGAAACTTTATAAAGTAGTGTTTTGGGAATGGGGAAATACTGGAAAAGGAGTATCTCAAAAGTAGATTTCTCCAAGTGGAATTTCCCAGTGGCAGCAGGTTTTAAAGAGACCAAACTGGATGTGATTTTCCATTGAAGAAGACAAACTGGATGTTGGAAAAACAAGTGGAGTCTTGCTAGAATAATCCTGAGAAGATAATGAGCAGATAAGGAGACATCAAGACTTGGGAAGTAAGTTGCATCCATCTGCAATAAACACTGATGAGAAAAATGTGACTATAAGAAAACTAGAAAAATCCTTTTCTCACAGACCATATTTCTCTTAAGGCAACACCTTTCTGAAATTTTTATTTCAAAAGATAATTTAGACTTAATTATGAGGCAAGCTGTATAGAAAAGAATCACCAGTTTTATTAATTTGGAAATCCTCTACCAGAGCTTACTCCTTGTGATAATAGCCCCTTGTGAGTCAGTGTAGAAATCCTTTTGTACCCTGTCTGATAGCAGAGCATTCATTACCTGAGAGAATCTTATGAATTTACTGAATGTGGGTGAACATTTATTTACATGTCTCATTGAATAGAAGTCATGCTAAAGAGACTGTGCTTTTAAGGAATAATTGAAAAACCATTAGCTAGATGACAGATCTCATTGAATAGCAGAAAATTCATACTGGAAAGAAACCAGTGAATATAGCATACTCTAATTGAATATTAGAACTTTATACTGGAGAGAAAGATTTGATTGTGGTACTGGTGGCAAAATTATCTCAAACTTTGTCCCTTGTTCTGCATTTGAGAACAGAAATTTTATAAATGTAAGAAATGTGGAAATATTTTCAGTCAAAAGTAAATCCTCATTCATCAGAAAATTTATACTGGCAAGCAGTCTTGTAAATGTGGGAAAGCTTCCATTCCGATGTCACACCTCAGTCAGCAGAGAAATTGTAGTGGGGGAGCTCCCTTTGCCTGTAAGGTATGTGGGAAAATCTTCAGCCACAAATCCAACCTAAATGAACATGAGCATTTTCATACTAGAGAGAAACCTTTTGAATGTAATGAATGTGGGAAAGCCTTTAGCCAAAAGCAATATGTCACTAAACATCACAACACCCATACTGGAGAAAAGCTTTTTGAATGTAATGATTGTAGAAAATCCTTCAGCCAGAAAGAGAACCTCCTTACCCATCAGAAAATTCACACTGGAGAGAAACCTTTTGAGTGCAAAGATTGTGGAACAGCTTTCGTTCAGAAGTCAAAATTCATCAGACACCAGAGAACTCACACCAGAGAGAAGCCCTTCATATGTAAACAGTGTGGGAAAACTTTTAGTGGCAAATCGAATCTTACTAAGCATGAGAAAATTCATATAGGAGAGAAGCCCTACGGATGTAATGAATGTGGAAAAGCCTTTTCTCAATGAACATCACTTATTGTACATGTGAGGATTCATTCAGGTGATAAACCTTATGAATGCAATGTATGTGGAAAAGCCTTCTCTCAGAGTTCTTCTCTCACAATGCATGTGAGAAGCCATACAGGTGAGAAGCCCTACAGTTGTAATGAATGTGGGAAAGCTTCCTCACAGATCTCAACTCTAGGCCTGCATTTGAGAATACACACAGGTAAGAAGCCTTATCAATGTAGTGAGTGTGGAAAAGCTTTCAGCCAGAAGTCACACCACACTAGACATCAGAAAGTCCATACTCATTAAGACCTGTAAATAGCTTCAGAATGAGAATACACCAGGAATTTGTATCTCACAGTGTAACAGAAATATTTTGAAGTAGAGCATCCTGAGTGAAATGAACTTTTAAAAAAATGCTAAGACTTTAGAGGACACCAATAGTTCGTCCTGATGAAAAAAACATTCTTATGATAAAAAGACTGCTCAAACAACAACAAAAATTACATCAAAAGTAGCACTGACTTTAGATGCATTTCCCTAAAATTAGGAGCAGAAAATAAAGGATTGTTACTATACTCAGCATAAAGCTGGCAATCTTTGCCAGTATAAGAAAAGTTACAAGTACTACAAAGGAAACAAAAACGTATGATCATATGCAAGTAATAAGCCTTTGTGATAGTGATTCAGTAAAGCAGAAGAGATTCTATAAAGACCTATGCAGTTATTTGAATTTGAAATATGAAAGAGATGGCATTAGGACAAGAGGAAATAATTTTTTAAAAATTATTTGAGGTAATTGTTATCTAAGAATGGCTCATGGATTATATAGAAAAGTAAAACTCACCAGAATGAAGACAGCATTATTAAAAGCTAGTGTACAAAAAATGGTTTTGACCTTGGGAGCAGGAAAGCATTTCTTGTAACAAATTAAAAATACATACTTAATAAGTATATTCAGGAAATATTAGGAGTTTCTCTGTAGCTCAATTTGTAGAAACTAGATATTAGAAACAATTCAAATATCCATCTAAAATGAGAATGTGAAGTTCTTATGATGGAATACTACGCATCTATAAAAATGCAGCAGATGAAAGCCACATGTTCATGGAAATACCTAAAAAGTTGAGATGGAAAAAAGTTGGAGAATGGTATATATATAGTACAGTGACTTTGTAAATTTGAATTATACACATTTGCCTGAAGTTCAGTACTTTATATTGCTAATGGTTATGCATAAATATGTAAATGTTTTGGAAATCAATTGGAAGGATACAGACCAAACTCCTGATGATGGCCTGTGAAGAATGGAGAAGGGATGGGAATGAGTGTGGGGGTGGGATGGGGAGGGGCTTCATCTTTTTATATAAATATCTATTTCTTTGCAAGTAAATATATGAAGAGACTAATTCTGCATTGTGGTATAAGGATATCTTGCCTTATTTTTTGTAATTTTCTGTATTTCTAAAGTTTCACAAAATTAAAAGAATAGGGTGATGAGAATCTGTATCTGTAGAAGTTATGCTATAATAAATTCCCAAATACTAGACTTTTTATAGAACTTATTTCTAAAAATGTTATCAGCAATAAGTGGATGGACTTACTGTATGTAGCATGAAATCTATTTTATTAAAATTTTTTAAAATGAGATTCTAAAAAGAATTTCATGAGCAAAATACCTAAACAATACTCATACAGAAAGAATAATCAGTACCCATATGAAAAGGTGCCCTCGAAAGTGCAAATTAAAACCACGATGAGATAACTTTACATCCACAGAATAAGTAAAATTTTAAAAAGACAGTACTAACTTTCCATAACCATGTAGGGAAGAGGAAAGCCCCATATGCAAATATTTACCTGTGCACAGATTCATATCCACTTTGAAGGAAGATACCATCCCAGCACTACCATAGCAATTCCACTGATCACACTCACAACAGAAATTCCCCAATGTACTACAACATATGCACGAGAATGCCCACAGCAGCACAATTCTTATCAGCCAGAACCCAGAAACAATCCAACTGTCCATCAAGCATAAAACACCTAAGTTAATGGTGGCAATCTCCTCAGGAGGAACACCACATCAAATACAGCGATGAGGATGAACAAGCTGCTACTATACACAAAACAATAGTTGCACAAACACAATGTTGAGCAAATTAAGTCAGCTAGAATATATACCATGTGACTCACTCAGAAAGTTTAATAACATGTTAAAAAGTAACTCCCGGTCAGTCTCAGAAGTCCAAGCTTCCATGGGAGGGTAACAACTCCCCAGAGAAAGGAGAGGAGTCTCAGGCTGGCTGGCAGTTGTGTACACCTTGTTCTGGTGCTGGTTATGTGGATAGATTCACCCAGGTAAAACACGGAATTGTTTACTGATGCTATAATGACATCTGACATTTTCTGAATATGTCTTGTTTTTCCATAAAACCTTAGAGAGGAGAGGACCAGAGAAAAGAAATAGAAGAAAAGGATGTATGATGAAATGACACTACCAGAGTCTGCACCTAAACAGTCCTCAGCCACTGTACTTTAATTCTTACTTCTGCTTATGTCACTTTTTAAGATTTTTATTAGTCCATGTTTGCTGTACGTAATGATTACATTTGTGGTGGGAATTGGTGCATGTACAGAACATATCTCAAGTTTTCCCCTATTCCCTCCACCCTCCTTTTTGCCAGCACAAGATCCATTTATTTATAAGTCCTTATTATCATCATATACATATAAATTAACCAGACTAAAAGGAAAAAAATAAAACACATATGATTAAATCAAAGTACACTCTTAGACACATTGTCTGTGCTGAATAACAGTAACTTTTTCTGTTGTCATCTTTTATAACGTACTTTACCTATACACTGAGGTTTTCATATAAGAGAAACCGTGCAATATTTAATCTTGTGCTTTTGATTTATCTTACTTAACATAGAAGTCTCAAGGTACATTTATTTTCCCACAAATGACTCAAATACATCCTCCTTTATGTCACAGTACTAATCCACTGTGGATAAACAGGACAATGTCATTATCCATTCATCTGTTGATGAACATATCAACTAGAGATATATATAGATATATATAGATATACACACACATATATATATAATCTCACTATGGTATATATATTTAACACTTTTTTTTTCTTGTGGAACCAGGGAATGAACTCAGTCCCTTGAGCTTGCCAGGGAAGCGCCTATTCTACTGAGCTATCTCCCCGGCCCTTTAACACTTTTGAGAAGATACCTAAAAGGCTGGCTCAAATGGAATTTTTATTTTCAGTTTTTTGAGTAATCTGCACACTGATTTCCACAGTGGTTGCACTAGTTGACACTCCCACCAACAGTGGAAAAAGGCTCCATTCTTTCTTGAGATGGAATATTAGGGTTGTTTTAATCTGCACTTCTGGAATAGTCAGCAATATTGAACATTTTTCACCTATGTATTGGTCATTTCTAATTCTTCATCTGAGTATCTATTTCACACACCCATTTTTGTTGGGTCTTTAAATTGGGAGGGCTTAATATTTGAGTAGTTTAAATATTCTACATATCAGTACTTTGGCTAAGGAATAGCTGGTAAAATTTTTTCCCATTCCATGATCTGTCAATTCACCCTGTTGGTGGCTTCTCTTCCAGTCAGAAGCTTTTGAATTTGATGTGACCCCAGTTGTTAATTCCTGGTATTATTTCTTGTGTAACCAGGGTTCTGTTCACAAAATCTTTGCCTATTTTTGCCTGTCTTCAAGAGTTTTACCTATTTTGAAAGAAGACTTGAGGTGAGGTATGTTGTGTACAGGCACAACTCCCCTATGATAAATGTGCTCAATGTGTACCACAAATATTTATCAATGGCATAAAGATTTAAAACTTAAAATAACAAAAGAGTTTTTGCCTATTTTGACTTCCAACAAAGTATTTCTATTCTAATGTTTAGATTTTAATTCATTTTTATTTTAATTTAGTGCATGGTGAGAGACTATCAGTATAGGTTCAATTTTGGGCATGTGATGGCCACTTTTGCAGCACCATTTGTTAAACAGACTACCTTTCCTCTAGCAAAAAGATTTAGCCTCATTATGAAAA
This sequence comes from Octodon degus, assembly GCF_000260255.1. NCBI lineage: Eukaryota > Metazoa > Chordata > Mammalia > Rodentia > Octodontidae > Octodon > Octodon degus. The sequence continues at coordinate 641,252 of NW_004524845.1, read as the reverse complement.
ATACAGTACCTGAGTCTGCTTCCAATCATTTCTGTATCTTCTGTTCTGTTCCACTGATCCACATACCTGGTTTGGCTTTCATTTTTGGCTTTTGGTTTTTGGGTTTGGATTTTGGTTTTTTCTGTTTTTGTTTTTGCCAGTATCATGCTGTTTTTATTGCTGTAGCTCTGCATTATAACTTAAAGTCAAGGATTACTGGGCCAGGGAGATAGCTCAGTAGAACAAACACTCATCTGGCAAGTGCAAGGTCTTGAGTTCAATCCCTAGTAATGCCACAAAAAAAAAAAAAATTCAAGGATCATGATGCTCTCTTATTTGCCCTTGTTCTTCAGAATGGCTTTTGTTATTCTAGATCGCTCCTGGTTCTATATGAATTTTAGGATTGTTTTCTCTCATTCTATAAAGAATGCTACTGGAATTCTATGAGGAATTCCATTCATTATTCTGAATGGAGTAATATTAAATCTATGTAACAGTTTTGGAAGTATGGCCATTTTGACTATATTGATTCTGCCTACCCAGGAACAAGGGAGATCTATTTTCAGTCATCCTCTTTGATCTTTCAATAGTAGTATAGTCTATATAGCTTTCTTATAGTGATCTTTCACTTTTTTTTTATCTTTCACTTTCTTGATTAGGTTATATCCTCTATACAATAGAGTGGAGTCTCAGTTCAGGAATGCTTTTGTTTGCAAATAATCTGGTTCTCGAACAGAAGCATCTGGCAAAATTTTGGCTTTTTCTGTAAATTCTGATTAAGTGATGAACACGACTACAACCACCTTTCCCACACAAACATGCACAGGACCATTATTTCCAGAATTGTGAAACAAATTAAGTTCATGAACTAAGGTACTACTGTATTTCATTTTCCTTAATGCTATTGCAGAAGGTACTGCTTCCCTAACCTCTCTCTCTGGGAGACTTATTATTGGTATATGGGAATGTTACTAATTTTTAAGTGTTAACTTTGTAACCTACTACACGACAGAATTTGCTTATGAATTCTAGGAGTCTTTTGGTGGAGTTTTTGGAGTCTTCTACGAAAAGGATCGTATCATCTACAAATAATAATTTAACTTCTTTCTTTCCTATCTATATTCCTTTTATTTCTTTCTCTTTTCTAACCACTATAGCTAATGTTCTGAGAAGTATACTGAAAAGTAGCAGCAATTGTGGGCATCCTTGTCTTGTTCCTGATTGTAGAAGGAAAGCTTTTAGCTTCTCTCCATTTAGAATGATGCTGGCTGGTGGTTTGTCATACATGGCTTTTATCAGATTGAGACAAAGACTTGCAAAATATTCCCACTTTGTTTAAAATTGTTTAATCATGAATGGGTGCTGGATTTTGTCAAACACTGTTCTGTTGAGATAATCATGAAATTTTTGTTCTAGCTTATTTACAATATGGTATATTATACTTATTGATTTGTATATGTTGTTCCATCCCTGGAATTAATCCTATTTGATCATGATGTATCATCTTTTGGATTTTTTGCTACATTCTATTTTGCCAGTATCTTTTGAGAATTTTTGCTGCGAGGTTCATTAAAAAATTGGTTTGTACGGGGGGCCTGGCCCTAGCTCAGTCCTTTAAGTGGCTGCTTCCACAAAGCTGTCAGCCTCAGGTTGCTGGAGTTCGAACCTCACAACTCTCCCGCTGGCCACAAGTGCCCTGAAGGCATTTGAGGAAGAAAAAAAAAATTGGTTTGTAGTTCTCTTTTAAGTTGTATCTTTTCCTGGTTTTTAATCTGGTTAATGCTTGCTTTGAAGAATGACTGCCTGTGTGACTTCTCTTTTGGTTACATTAAAGAGTTTGAGGAGCACTGGCATTAGGTTTCCTTTGAAGTTCTTATAGAATTCTTATAGAATCTATCAGTACCTGGGTTTTTCTTCATTTTTTTAATTAATTCTTTAATTTCACTTAAGAGATGTTGTGTTGGTTACTCAGGATTTTATGTCTTCTTGGTTCAGCTTTGATAGTTTATATGTCTCTAGAAATTTATCCCAGGTCAGGGAGGGTCCACCCCAGAGTGACTCAGCAGAAAAAGGGTATAAAAAGGATTTGAGGAAGGATTCTGCATCCCACTTCCTGGGAGGTTTTTGATCTTTGTTGTGCTACAAGCCGTGCCACTTTGGAGGAACTTAATCTCTGCAGCCATGCCACTTTGGGAGAGCTCCAATCTTCACAGTGGACCGCCGTTCTTCACAGTCAGCATAGCAGGAAAAGACAGAGTCTTAATGGACACTGCAGCTGCGGCTCCTCCTGTGCTCTTCATTGTTTTCTGCCACCAAGAACTGAAACTTCCACTGTGAGCAAAATCAACCTTTCATTCCTTCATTTTGGGTATTGGTATTTTGTCTCAGCAACTAATGAAAAGTAACCAAGACACCTTCTTTAATTTTGGGCATTGAGTGTTTTGTTTGAGCAAAGAGAGAAAAGCAACCAAAATGGAATTAGTAGGAGAAATAGTAAGGTCACTGCTGTGACTATACCTGACCATGTAGTTCAAGAGCCTTTGGAAATGACTTGTGGGAAGAATTTGGAAAGTTTCACAGATGCCGACTGAAAAAGTAGAGCTGGAATGTCTTAGGCTGTTCCGTATGGGAGATTCTGGTCAGGGCACAGATCAGAAGCCTGATAGAAATCCTGCTGGTACAAAACAGGCTCAGGAGATTTCTGCTGGGAAGAAGGATTGCATTGACTGTCAGACTCCAGATAATGTGTTATGGCTTGGCAAAAAGTTTGTCTGGATTTTGCTCATGTCCAGAGACTTTGCCTGAGACTGAGGGCCATAAACTAAAAAACTTTCAGGGCAAAAAAAAAACTTCAAGGCAGTCAAATATTAAGGCAATGGCATGGTTATTATTGGAGGAGAGATTCAGATTTATGTTGAGACTCAAGAGTAAAGAGTCCAGAAGCATGATTTGAAATTTTGTGAGTTTGACCAGAAAGGAAGCTACCATAAAGCTATGGACTACAAAGACAGAGCTGAAGACATCTCAAATGCTGAGAAGGAACAGGAGAACCAAAAAGATAGCTTGATTGTATCACAAAAAGCAACAAGTTGCTGCGCTGGCGGGACCAGTCCCAGCCCAGGCGCAGAGTGGGCCGGACCCTCTCCCAGCCCCTTGGGCCACCCCCCACCACTCCGCAGTGCCTCCCCCACCCCGCCCGCTGAGTAGGATTTTCC
>NW_004524845.1:633222-637958 GCF_000260255.1 Octodon degus | reverse complement strand
ACAAGCCCACTTCTTGTACAGCAATTAACCACTAAGAAGAATATATGCAGTGTATTATTTGTTGAAACTGTACTTCTGATTGGATTTGAAACTGTCTCATTGTTATGTTTATCAATAAAACTTTGAAAAAAAAATAAATCAAATTGGCTTAAAAAAAAGAACAAGTTTCCACCCTTTGCAGCCTCAAAACTGCAAAGGTGAAAGAAAGCCTTCTTTGAGGAGAAAGCTGCAGAGCACCATGTTTCAGAATGGCAGTAGCACAAAAAATTTGTTCCTCAGAACTGGACTCAGAGTGCTGACCAATCTAGGCAATCCCTCCAGCCAAGAGAGAGGAAAACCTGGCTCCTGTTCCAGCTGGCAACAGACTCTGGCATCATCCACATAATGCTGAATTAGGTGCATACAGAATGCAAGAGTTATGGAGGTAAGAAGGCTTCCACCCTTATTTCAGAAGGCCTGGGAGGCCAGATAGTGTGCTCCTGAGAGGGTAGTATGTGAGACTGTGAAGATGAAGCCAAGGTGCAGTGCAGACTCCAGAATTTTAGAAAATCTAAGAATGTGGATCCACAATGTGGATCTAAGGAAACTCACAAGGAGGGAGCAAAGCCATTCTAAGAGACAAGCCATGAGAGTTATAATCACATACCGCAGAAGTGTAGTAGGAGTGAAATCACACAAGCTTTTTGGAGTTCCTAGTTTGCCACAAATTGCCTCAGATGATACACATGGAAATACAGGACTTAGTATTTGTCCTGCTGGATTTTGGACTTGGTTTGGTCCCAATCTTCTGTATTCCCATTTGTAACTTCTGGAATGAAAATACTTACCTTGTGACACTGAATGTTGGGAAGTGTCTAACTTCATTTGTTCAGGGGTTTGCAGCTAAAAGTTTGCCTTACATCACAGACGAAATTTGGGACTTGCTTACAATAAAAGGGAAGAAAAGAGGCTTGCTTTCCTCCCCTCACCCTCTTTTGCTCCCGTTGCTTTTGCTGTCTTCTACCTCCTTAAACTGTTGCCCCAGGAGCCAGCTAATTATGGACTGAAACCTTCACTAAAGAAGCCTTTTCCTTCCCTAATTTTGGGTGTTAGGTATTTTGTCCCAGTAATGGAGAGAATAAAATTAGTAATAAAAAAGTATTAGAAATGATAGGAATTCAACAATGGTTGTTATGTTGCATAATGTTGTCCTCAAAGTAGTTGTTCAGATTTCCAGAAGATGTGGCTTTTCTATGGGATAGAGTACTACTCTGCCATAAAGAAGGAGAAACTCTAGACATTTCTAGTTAAATGGATTCATTTTGAGACTATACTCTTAAGTGAAATAAATCAGACACTCATGTGTTAATACCACATTGTCCCTCTGGTGTAAGAAACCAAAAGTGTAAATAAAGACCAAAATATATAACAGATTTTGTAAAATAGGAAGAAAATGTTCAAATGGGAAGGGGAACTAGGGTGAGGCAAAGGGAAAGGAAAGGAGGGAAAAAATGGAAACAACAATTTTGTAAATAAGGGGAGGAAGAGGGATTGAAGAGAGGATAAGGGAATAGGAAAATAAAGAATTGAAATACGTCATGTATAGGTACAAATTCCCTATAATGAATGTGACTCATTATGTATACCTAAAATGTACCAATAAATGTAATTGATAAAAAAAATTGTTGGGCCAGGGAGATGGCTCAATGGACTAAGCACTTCCCTGGCAAGCGCAATGGCCTGAGTTCAATCCCTGGTTCTGAAAAAAAAAAAAAAAAATTAAATTACTACACTCAAACTGAAATTCTTTACTGTGAAATACCCTCTAGCATTACAAAATTTGAAATGAGGCAAGTGGGTGCCGTGCTGAGTTGAACTACCAGCAGAGAATGAAGACCATCTCTTTAGAGCAGAATGAACCTTTCTGACGGTTTCCTTGCTTTTATATAATTTTATGTATCTTAATTAAAATATGTTTGCAGTACACAGTGTTCACATTCCTTGGTATATGGACACAACCCACCTTCATCCCTTTTTCATACACTCTCTATCCCTTCTGTCTCCCCCTTCCTCTATCTTTTGATCCTCTTCCCATTTGAGAAAGATTTCCCTACTTTCTATCATTTTGCTTTTTACTTATTTTGCTTTTTATTTATGACAGGCTCCTCATATAAGAAATTTCTATGTATCTGATTTATTTCACTTAATGTTTCATCTCAAGGTGCATCCATTTTCTTCCAAATGACTCGTTTATCTTTCTTAATGGTAGTACTCCAGTGTATGTAAATACATTTTCTTGATGCGTAGACTGCTTCCAAGATTGAGTCAATGTAAATTGTGCTAATAAAGCAGGATAAATTTTTATCTGCTTTAGTATTTTCTGTGGGTACTAAAACGTTTATCCACTTATGACAGATATTCAGTAATCATGAATAGTTAAAAAATAAAAGGCTCCCTCTTACCCCCACCAAAAATTTTGTTTCAATTTAAGAGGTAAAGAATGGTGCTGAGGAGATAGCTCAATGGAATAAGTGTTTGCCTGGCAAACAGAAGATCCTGAGTTCAATCCCTGGTACCAACAAAAAATAAACATATAAATATAAAAAATAAAAGGCAAAGAACTATCTGTATCCTTGTTTCATTTTCTCAGCAAACATAATAATCCCTTCCATCTACTAAATTTTTAGGAAAGAACATAATCATGTTTTTGCTTGCAAATGAAGCCAGGAACATGGTTTTACCATTACTACTTCAATCTGAAACTAAATTCAGACATAAAATGTCATTAATAAACTGATGAATACAAAGATCAGATGGAAACACTTCTGATCGTTGTCACAGCTGATGGCCACTCTACACCTTGTTTGAATTGCCACTGCACTGCTGAGAGCACAGAAATACACAAGTCAGTCTCGAAGTCATTATGACAGCAGCAAATAAGCTTGAGAAAAAATCAGGCACCTCAACAACTTGGTGTGTTTGTATATAAATGCTGATAAGACAGAAGAACTAAGAGGGAGTTCCTCACCACTGTGTGCAAAACAGCTGAAGGCATTCTCTAAGGAAGATACAGATATTTTCATGTGAGGGCAGCTCCACGGGTGTGACACAGCTTATCACGTGTTTAAAGGCCAAGAGTTGAGAACGTGTTTGAAACTCACCAAGTTCCTGTCCAAAAGAAACGTACTGCATGAAAAAGCAGGATGATTTAAGATTTGGAAGTTTCACTAACTTCCTGGGTATTCCTAAACTATACATTTTGCTAAACGAATCCCTAAAAATACAGATTTCATAAATCCCACGTTAACCTGGGGGACGGCGTCCCTGGAGACGCGTACTCCATCAGCATCTTCTCTCGGCCCGGTGTCGCGCAGCCCAAATGAAAATACACAGCCTCCACACTTTAACCACAATCAGATTCTCCTCATCTCGGCCGCTCTTTCCGGTCCCCGTTTTACTATTTACCGTCTCTGTCCTCGGAGCCAGCGCAGCGTCCGCCCGGCGTCCAACGGTCCATACCAGCAGACGGCAGCGCCCCCGGCGGCAGCGCAGGCCAGCCCACCTAGCACCGGCCTTCCTGCGCTCCTTTCCCTGGGAGTGTTCCTTTAAGACGCAAACGGCTGCCGGACTCCCTCGCTCTTTATCAGAACCAAGGATCAAAACCTGAAAACTAGGAGATTACCACCGGCGCGCTGGAAGCCGTCCCAGAGGCTGCCGGTTTCTAGCACAGAACTCCCCTAAATTCGTTCCCTTACTCTGCCACGTGACATTTGTATTAAGTCCAAGATGTCTTTTTATCATCTCAAGAATGAAGTGCTGACGCTAACATTCAAATATTTAAAGTTATTTTATATTGAAAAGAATGTACTAGAAAAATACATCACTGTAAACTGAGAGTACATTCTGATCTGACTAGCTGAGATAACTTACGTACACTTACAAGTCTCCAGAAATAACCCCAAAAGAGCAAATAAGTCCCCAAACTTCAATTTTAAAACCCTGAAATACAAAAGATTGGGGGTTTCCTAAGAAGTTTTTCATTTTTTTTCAAACACGCCTCAAACATAACAATCTCATCCTCCCACCTCTATTTCTATAAATGTCTATGCCCCCACAGTTCATAATAAAACCTTTCCTATTTCTGTGGATATACAATGTTGTGTCATCTAAACATTGGGATAAAATTAAAATATTCAATTTCAAGATTTAACCTAGAGACTAGAATCCTATCACTACTTTTAACTTTAAAATGAAAGTAAAAGTTCTCTCCCGGTTATGAAAGCTACACAGAAGCAAAGCGTCGCCCTCCCTTTGAATGGAGTTACGCTGCTAACCCGCTCTAGGTACCCAGTGACCCCGACGGGGAGCTCGGCGCGCGGTGCCGGGCTGGGAGGAGCGGTCAGGAGCGCGGGCGGGAGGCTGCGCCGCCGGAGCTCCGGGTGCCGGCGCCGCACGGGGCATCGCTGGGAGCCGCACTGACCCGAGCCGGGAGCTGCGTCTTCCCAGCTCCGGGGTGGGCCGGAGGCCGCAGCGCCTGAGCCCCGGGTGTCTGCACGTGGGAACTTTCCTCCCGCCGTCCTCACCGCACGAGTCCCGCGCCCGGGCCGTGAAGAGCCGCGGTCCTCGCCAGGCGCGGGGCCGGGCCGGGCAGCGGCTGTGGGGCCGGGCGCGCTCCTCTCGCCCCGCTCGTCTCCCGGCTTGCGCCTCTGCGCTCTGCCAGCCTCAGCGTCCGCTGGCGGGAGGGCTGCCGGGCGGCG
>NW_004524845.1:589430-632474 GCF_000260255.1 Octodon degus | reverse complement strand
CATCTCGGGTCAACGAGGTGCGTGTGTGAAAGTGTGTGCGTGCGTGCGTGCGTGTGTGTGTGTGTGTGAGAGAGAGAGAGAGAGAGAGAGAGAGAGAGAGAGAGAGAGAGAGAGACAGACAGACAGACAGACAGACAGACAGAGAGAGACAGACAGAGAGAGACAGAGAGAGACAGACAGACAGAGAGAGAGAGCGCTAGACAGAGAGTGACACACAAAGAGAGACAGAAACAAGACAAAAAGAAACAGGACAGGCAGAAAGAGAAAGGCACAGAGAGACAAAAACAGAGGCAGACTGAGCAAAAGGCATTTTCGATAGTAACCACCAAAACACATACAAAGTTGAAAAAGAATTATTTTTTTCCACATACTGACTCACTGTTCATGGCTCCACAACTTTCTTCAGTTCAAACCTACAGCCACAGTAATCAGATCAGAGCAACGTGGATTCCAGGAAAGGGGGAAAGAAAGAAGTTTGAGGATGGAGGGGTTTTTTTTTCAATTGTTCTCAATATTTAAAACCAGACACAATCCATAGTGCCTTACTGAGCTGGGAGGTCAATACAGAGCTTGTATTTTTTAGAAAGCTTGTATATATAAAATTTTTAGTGGTCAGAAAGTTGAAGGAATCACCCCAAGCCGCCCTAACATCTGACAACCCCTGACACAAGGCAAGAGCTACCAATTCTCGAAAACTCCCATGGGCACACAAAAAATAAGTACATAAAAAGATCGCTTTTTGTACTAAGACCTTGCCACTGCTGTCCAGCTCTCTGCCCATGGTGGTTTATGTATTTCCACACAACTGGCAATTTCTCATTATAATTGGGGACTGGCTGTGAGTAGTCAGCTTCAGTGAGCATTTGAGAGAGGAAAACTCCCATAAACACATTTTCCGTGTATTCTTATGTCAAAATGTTCTTCATAAAAACTAGATAAGGGATGCTTGAAGGCATTTCATTTATGAAGACTCACTTCACCTAGAAAGGGCAGAATGCTAGAAAGCTTGGTGGATAGCAGGGAGAGAATGAAAAGGCTGTGGAGTGAGAGTTGATGTGTCTGAACTAGTGAGAAGAGCACCCAGTTCTCTTGGTCTTCCCACCACTTGGCCTTTGTTACCCTACAGCTAAGCGCATGTCCCATTTCTTTTCCGGTCCAGTAATGGAGATACATGTTTTCCCTTTGAAAGGTCATTGATTAACTTTTCTTCCCAGCTCTGCATGTGGGCACCTTTGCTATTACTTTCCGGGGTATAAACAATGAATCATGCGATTTTTAACCTATCTTAAAACTCACATTATGTCCCTTAATACTTATAAGCCAAAACAAAAGGTTTATTTGTTCTTTTTGTCAGGGTTCACACGGTTTGGTGACAAAAAGAATGTACAAAAATTGATGGAATTAAATAAAACAGTGTAAGTAACCTTTACTAATAATGATTTACTTTTTAATCAATAACACACTGTGCTTAATGACCTGATGGAGTACCCACCCACTGTTTAGTTTATTAATCGTTTCTTCCATCCAAGGTCCTGTTAGACATTCAAAGAAAACAAAGATGGGAGGAAAAACCTCACTTTCAATGACAAGCTCCATCTAGTGGCGGCTGGTGGTGAAGCCCTGGGACGACATTAAGGTCTCCAAGGCAAGGAAGGTGCAACTTTGATAATACTAGTCCTGGTGCCCCTGGCCTCATACAGGCACAGCAGATATAGAGAGTATAGTAGCACGACTCATATTTATTGCAGAACATATATGGGGGTCTGACTTACAGATATAATTATTACCAGTGTTTTAAACTGTGTGATTTTGAATAGTCCTAAAAATATTAAGTGCTTCTGTATAATGTAATAATACCGCTGTATTTAATTCCTCATCATATAAAATAACAAAAGTGATCACTAAAGAATTTTGTTCATCATATAGCACAACTCATTGCTACCATATTTGGGGGCTTTTTTCATTATTCAATTTTACTAGGAAAAAGGTGAAATTACCATTCATTATCTTGAAGTTATAAAAATCACAACATACTATATATCTAATACTGGCCTTTAAATAGAACTATAGTGGTATCTATATTATATTTTTGTTACTATGTACTTCAAAGAATGATCAGAAATATTTCACAATAGCAAGTTCTTTTTTAATATGACTCATCAGTAGAAGTTTGACAAATATCTTGCTACACAGAATAGAGATTTTCTTTGTGCTGATATTTGTTTTGATTTGTAGTTGTTTTATTATTAAACAATATTGCAACAGAATGATCATTAAAGTCACTGGTTTTTATCAACTACTTCATTATGTAAGAATAAAGAAAATGGTTTTCTTTTCAGGAACAAGTTGTAAATGAACCTGGAAATAGAAGGACATACTAAAGGCCTCAATTTTGCTTCACTTATAGTCAGTCTAACAAATTCCTGAACAACTTCTACTTACATAGATTTATAACCTACATTCCCATCTATAAACCCCAGATTTAAAAATAGCTGCAGCCCCTTTTATGAGGTGAAAAGGAGATGAACATGGTTTTTGCAAGCTGCCAGCATGGAACGAGCTGCGGGAAATGATTTTATTTGGTTAAACATGTGTCAGGAGTTGCTCCACAGTTTTAACAGCTCAACCATATCCAACTGTCATTTTTAAAACACATGCCTAAAATCAAATACTCTAAGAAGAAGAGCTATCTTAGTTAATGTTAAGAAAGACAAACAGTTAACCGCTCTGGGCCTCAGTTCTTTTAGTAGGAGAGTTTAAATTACCCCCAAATAGCTAGCCCAAGGGTTTAAATTACTCCAAAATTCAATAACTAGCCTGAGTGTTTTCTTGTACTACCATTGGAACAATACAGTGATAGAAAAAATGCAAATCTTTCAGAGATGAGATTGAGCCATTTATCATTGGAAGTCCTGCTCAGTAACCTAAGGGCAGTGTTTCAACCTCTTCTGTGAGGATTCTCCCTTGGGTCAAAATAGCACAAGATACAGGGCTCTGTTTGGAAGAGAAAGGGAAAATTCAGACGAAGTTACAAAGCCACTAAAACCTAAAATATTTTCCATGATTAAAAACATGGTGTGGCTGCTGGTAAGACAGTGGAGAAGCACATCTGACTTCTCTATCGGAATGGACTTCCAAAACCCAGAATTTGCTGCTTTGTATCTGCTGGCCTCCCCCTCCTTGAAGATGCATAAGTGCTGCTGCGAGGCTGCTCCAGAGCTGCCCTTGTTTCTCTACCTGAGGCTGAGACCTGTGGCTCCACCTGTCCCACTGCTTGTAGACAAGTGTCCTGGTGAGCTGACCCTCCACTGGATCACACTGGATGGAAAGCATTTCTGACCGGTGGTCTGCTCCCCACACCAGGTCCAGCCCAGAGACTATGGTACCTGGGTCCCCTCGCAGGCAGTAAAACAGTTAATGTTCCTGTTCACATCTGCCAGTCTGCTCCACATAGGAAATACTGCAAGATGGAAAACCGAATATTAAAAATTTCTCCCAGTTAGGAAAAGAATGGGCTGAGCCATTTGAACTGTGTCCTTACAGCTTCTCCAGGAATTTTTCTGCATTAGGTCCACACAGAATATTGAACATGACTAGGTCATCCACAATCAACAAGTATTTGTTAATAAGACCTAAATACTTTAACAGGAACTCTTCTAGGTGATGAGCTCCTCCAACAACAAATGTTCTGCTTTGTGGAACAGGCAAATAAGCAAATAAATGGAGATGATTTCCATTTTCTTGGAATGCTAACTTCCAGCAAGGGTAAATGTTACAACTCATGTGACAAATGCAACATAGCGGTATAGCTTCCTAGTGAATGGGAGGGATGCCTGCTAAGTATAAAGCAGAATTTCAGAACTGGGAAACATTATGCTTTGGCTTTATTTAAAATTAGATTTTCAGTAATGTTTTCTTCTAACTTCAGTTCCCTGTATGTGCTTTCTGTCCACAGTTCTCTGAACAGGGCTGTATGAATTTGAAGGCCATTAATAATGTGCTGGGAGACAGAGCATCACACGTTTGCTCATACATTTTAACTTTTTTACCTTCCACTTTAGAAGAAGTAAGGAATGGAAACCTTGAGTTTGGGCTTGGTTTGATGTCTAGATGCTGGGCCTTATACTAAAAATCTTCATCCCTAAAATTAAATTTTGAGATTTTTGGCTACTTACCAAAAACTAACTTTTCACTTAGAATTATACAGAAAGTGGTTACAAGTACCCACATGTCTCCTTTCATTCCTATTTCAACCTAAAGAAGGCTAATATTTAATAATTTGTCAGAAGCTACCCATGCTAGTATATTATGATGATAAATCAGAAACTAGAAGGAGATTATTCTTAAATTATTAGACAGGTTCCTTTCTTTTCAATTTTCCAACTGAGTATAAGCACCTTTGGTCCCCAGAATTGAGGAAAGCAACCCCAAATCACTTGTGTATACTCCCACTGCTCCAGAAGTTTAGTGGTATTTGGAACCAATGGCCTGACATCCAAGTCCCAGGACAAGAAAGTGCTCAAGCCAGGCCTAGTGGCACACATCTGTAATCCTAGCACTCAGGGAGGCTGAGGCTGGGGGAGCACAAGTTCAAGCTCAGCCTAAGCAACTTAATGACTTAGCAAGACCCTGTCTCAAAATAAAAAGTAATAAAAGGGCTAGAGATGTAGTTCAGTGAAAAAGTCCTGGTTCAATCACCAGTTCTTTCAAGAAGAAAAAGGAAAACTCAAAAGAAAAAAAAAAGTATAAAAGGCAAATGAAACTAAGTAGAGAAGTACTGGGCTGCTCTCTGCCCCAGTCAGTGGCCTTCAAACTGTATTACTGCTTATTTGATTAAATTAAAATACTGAAAGTATTGACTGTTTATTTAACACTTTATCCTGGCAAGAGTAAAAGACACTTCATTTAGAGAGCAACTATTCAAAAGCTTCTGCTGACTCTACACAATAAAGAGCAGAGTAATCAAGTAGATGGGGTCAACTTTTCAGAAGACACCCAAGAAGTTATTACCCCACCATGAAGAGATGCTGTGCCTAAGGCCTGCCTCCAGGCTCTGCCTGTTCCCAGGCTGCCAGCCAAGGCAAACGGAAATATTCAGCTGAGCTCTATATACACCAACCCAATAAACTGAATGCTGCGTTCAACAACCGATAACAGCTATCTTGGTCGAGTACTTCCTAATTCTGAAAGAACCCTTGTATGATAGGATTAACTGTTTTCCCTCTTGTACATTTGAGGAAACAGGATCAGAAATACTAAGTGACTGACTTCTGGTCAGACAAGACTCCGGAGTGAAGAGCTGGTGCTCTGTCTACTACATCGCACTTCCCTTCTCCACCTTGAGGAGACAAGCCAAACAGGCCAAGACTGTGTGGTCATTGGCCTCTGGTGGATAAAGCCTGGGCTCTTTATCTCCCCTTCCTACCTATGCAGACTAATGCTCCGCCTGACCCCAACTTCTCACCACTTCCCATCGTGCATGTCATGTTCTTGGTCCCAGACCCTGTCTCGTGCCCTATTTGACCTGGAAGGTCTCTGCTTCTGCCACCTCCATTACTATTTCTTAGCACCTCACTTTAAAGCCCCCAGCCAAGATGCTATCTGATCCATATTCTTAGATTAGTTCAGCACTAAAGGCCTTGTCCTGTGTCCTACAAGCTTGGCACAGTGGGAAACTGGTACACACACACACCCTGCACATTTGGTCACTTCAGCCCCTCCCCCTCCCATTTCTCCTTCCCAACTCCACAGAGTCTGTTTTTCTGGTCCTACCATCTCGCTCTTATTATGCTCTTTATTTATATGTTGGGTCTCTCACATGAGACACCGTGCAATGTATGGCAGCACTTCAGGGGTGCCAGGTGCACCATTGCAGTGTATCTTCCAAATTTCTCCAAGTAAACCATGTTCTCTGTGAGAGTAGGGGAAATGTCAACTATCTTCACCTTGCTTCCCTCCTTCAGTACAATCGCACGCATACAGTCAGGTCTTGTTAAAAACTGAGTGAACAACCATTCAGTGAAGAACATTCACAAACTCAGATATAGTAAGAACAGCCTTCACAAGTCAGAATGAGCCCAAGAAGCACTCAGAGTTTTTATTTTCCTATGGCTATGAATGTGAAAGTCATTCTTATGTTCAGTCACAGGATAAAATAAAACACAGAGAAGTTTGAGTACAACTAGATTTAAACATGCAATTTTATCTTTGTCTTAATCCCTTTTTCAATTATTGATTGAAAACCAGTATTTATGAAACACATTTATGCACAACATCCAGTAAAATACTGAAGAAAGAGACAAAGCCATTGCCCACTGGGAGCTGGTGGGAAAGAGAGGCAATAAATAAGCACAAAATACTGAGTTTTAGTGTAGAAACTGAGACAGTAATAAGGAGCGCAGTGAGACTGAACACTTTAGGTCTGCTGACTAGGACAGGCCTGAACAGGCAACACCTGGCCAGGAATGAGCCAGCTGCGCAGAAAGCTGTGGAGAACAAAGATGAAAAGTTCAAAGACACCAAAATCCATCCTGTCACAGTAACACACACCCATGTATAGCATGCAGTTCACAAGAGCTATACCTGGAATCCTATAAGCCCTCCCAGAGCAGTGTCTATGTGGCTATGAATGTAAAAGTGGTCTGTGCACACAATGAAGTAATACACAACTGAAAACAGTGGTCCACCACAACTGTAAAAGTGGTCCACCTTTGCAAGTCAGATTGAGAATGAAAGAAAATGTGGTCCATGCACAATGAAGTCATATGCAACTATAAAGAAAGACATGTGTGAGCCATTTGCTGGAAAACAGTTGTACTTGGAAACCATAGTACTAAGTGAAGTTAGACACAGAAAGTTAAGCACTGCATAGCTTCTCTAATTGAGAGACCCAAAAATATAAATAATTTAAAGAGGCAAAAGAAGAGATGGCGGAAACAGGGAAATAGGCTCTGTAGAGTTGGGGAGGAACACCAGGGAGGGTGAAGAAGTGAAGTAATGAAGACATGCTGTGTGTGTGCACACCAATTCCCCAAGATGAATGGATGCTTATTGTATCACAAATATACACTAATAAAAAATGTTACACACTTAAAGTTTTAGGGATAAAAGCAAATGAATAATGGTGGAGCACAATGAGCTAAGGAATAGGTTTGGAGGAGGCCTGAGCCAGACCTTGCAGGGCTTTTTAGATCCAAGAGGGAAGGAAGACTTTACTGCAAGAGCAATCAGAAGATACTGAAAATCTAAACAAAGGGAACACCTCATCAAATCTGGGGTTTGGAGAGTTCATTCTTAGAACTGAAAAACAGATTGGAAAGGAATGATGGACTGCACAGACAGTGTGGAGATTTGGGTGTTCATTCTTGTCAGAGCTCATATGGAAATTTAACTGACGTTGTAACAGTTGTAGGAAGTGCAACCTTCAAATGGTCAGAGCCCTGTGAGGGCTCTGTGTGCAGAGGGAGATCTGGGACTTCACGGAAGAGCAAGTGCAGCCCTTTGTTTGTCCTGTGCTATCTCCATCTCCCATGCAATATGGCAGCAAGAAGCCATTTAGAGTCTGGCAACCTGATGGAGACACACACCCTGCCCCAACCCTTCTATGTAAACCTGTTGATATCTTTCCTCTACAAATTTTTCATTATTTGGAATTCCTCTGGAGCAGCACAAGAAAGGCCAAGAAAGGAGATGAGTATTGAAGATGGAGAGAAATGGTGAACTTGAGACTCATTTTGGAGGTAGAATTAAGTGAATTTATAGACAGATTAGATGCAAACACTGAAAGAAGAAAAATAAGAGGCATCCTAAATTTAGGCCAGGAAATGGTACCATTTTCTAAGATGGAAACACCTGATGAAGACCAACTTTGGTAAAGAGAAAAATCTCTGCTTTGATTTTGAGGAAAGACAAGGAACACTTTTTCCAATATAGTGTGACATGCTTTAGAAATTCAATATAATGATCAGACAACATGACAGAAGTATCAGCCTTTCACTGTTGGCATAATATTTAGCATCCTGCCAAAGATATATTCACTTTTCTTGGGAAGATTATACCATAGTCCCCCGCTATTTCACCGTTCCACTTTCATGGACTCACTGTTTCACAAGTTTTCAAAAAATATTAATCTAAATTATTTATCATGGATTTCTAATATAATGTGGGATTTTGCAGTACTGCACAATATACATATGTAGTTAAAACTACATAAGTTTATGAATTTAGAAAATAAATTTAAGAACATTAGAAGTGTTTTCAAAAGTCTGGGAAAGGTTTATAAGAGCATGGGAAGGGCTTATAAAGCAAATATATTGCGCTCCTGCACTGATTTTCACTTAGCACAAGGGTGTCTGGAACATATTCTCCATGGTAAGTGAGGGACCATTTTACTCCCAGTACTTCCCAGTACAGTTCCAACAGCATCTCCCTCTCTCCACATGCTCTTCTCAAAGGTGACCTTGCTGTTCCATTTTCAAGATGCAGTTTAATTCTTTTCTCAGTCAGAGTGATCTTGGGACTGCTCTGCCTGACAAAACCCAGGGGTGCAAAGGCTGTGAGGCACAGATGACTTTGTTGGAATAGTCATGGCCGGATCCTGCACTGCCTGCAGGCCTGAGGCTGACGTGCTCAATACAACCCATGTGGAGGGATCAGACTGACTGGTAGCTCTAGTCTTCAGGTCCTTCCAACATGGCCATGTGAGTAAAGGGACTGCCAGATGCTTCTGACCCCCAGCCATCAAGTTTCCCCAGCTCTGAGAACCTCCCAGCTGGAATTTGGGACACTGGACAAAGACAAGCCATCTTACTGTGCCTATCCTAACCCACAGAGTCCTTGAGTATAACATTACTGTTGTTGTAAGCCCCTGTATTCTTACTAAACAGCTAAGTAATCAAATCGAAATAATACATTCATTTAAACTATACTCTTACCAACATACTGCCTAAGTAGTTTGTTACTGTATACAAGAGGATCAGGATTTCCCTGAACAAGATACTTAAACTACATGTCAGTACACCTGATCAGAAGAAGTATGATAGCTACAAGACAAGGAATCTAAAGCACAGACCTAAAGTTGGCACTTACCTCTTCTGAATAAAATTAAGTTCAATAGTAAAGTGTAGCCAGCTAGGCATGGTGGTGCATACCTATAAGCCCAGCACTCAGAAGACTGAGGCAGGAAGAGGACCATGAGTTCCAGGCAAGCCCAGGCTACACAGTGAATTCAAAACAAGCCTTAACTACACAGTGAGACTCTGTTAAAACAAAACCAAAAAAAAAAAAAAAAAGCAAGCAATAAAGATAGTAAAATGTATTCAAGTTTGATAAAAGGTAGTCATATTTTAAAACCCTCATGCATATTTCAAATCTTATGATTTCCCTTACATTGCGAAAGCAGTTTTCCTGCAGGTACGATATCTATAAGTTCACACAAGTGAAGCTACAAATAGAATAGACCGCTCATGGGTAAAATTCCTATGTATGAAAGATAGTTAGAGAGTTGGAACACACCAGTTTTTTCAGAAACAATCCTCTCTGCATTTTCTTTTTTAACACTCAATGTATCTTCCTCACCTTTCCTACAAAAAGAATAAAATAGAAAATTTGCCCTTGGTTGTTAGAATACCTTTTTTCACAAACAGTACCTTGATTTAAAAACCGTTTTAACACAACATACTAAATCTTGAAGGTAAATTACTTTCAAAGAATTAAGGCCTGTTGTACACAATTGGAATTTCAGACTGAGCTCTCTGCAGGAGTTAGTATAGGGAGTTTGACAACAAACAACATCCCCCCTAGAAGTTATTCTAGAGACTGCTTCCCAGTTCCAACAGCCCTGCAATTTAATAATACTTCACACCACAGTGAACCAGTAGGATTCTATTGCACTTGCAGACTCATGATCAATAGGAGGTTTTTTTTTCCTTTTCAGAAGTAAACTGAACTCAAAGCTCTGGGCTCTGCTCTGCCTTCGCTGTTGTACCCCATGGGTAATAGCGTATTGATGTGCCCTGTTAAGACCCCAGAAGCCCTCAGAATAGCAACTACATTTGCTTACATATTCATTGATTCCCAAAGAAATAGACTAACACTTCATATCTGAGGCCTTAAACTGTTCCAGCTGCCATAGAGAATTTATTTTGGGACTTACTGGGACTGCTTTCTTTGGTAGTACTGGGGATTGGGCCCAGGCCTTCATGGTGACTGCATCCCCACAATGAATAATAATAAGAGTGACAAAACAAGTGGGTTTTGTGTTTCCTGAAGAGGTTGTACAGGGTCTTATTTTTCAGGAACACATAAAGAATAAGAAATGGGTAAGAAATTGGTTTAAACCTATGGATACAAAGCCTTTCTTAGAGGCAAGCTGCACATGTTCCTGGCCTTGCTGACTTGCATTCTGTCTCTGCAGCTCAGCTTTGAGCAGCTGGGAAAGCAGCTGCAAATGATGGATGAAGCCAAACTCAGTCAAGAAGCACATTTTGCCCACCCCTGGGTGAAACTGAAGCAGACTGCATTAACAAAACATAGTGGGACACAGTCATGCTTCTTTATGAAGACATTTACCTTTCAGTTGTTTGTAGCCTGTCTTTCTTCCTGTTTTGCTTTATTTCAGACTGTACTGTGACTCCTTCCTCCACCTAACTCCTGTGCCACAGTGGATAGAGATAATCAATGCTCCAACTGTTGCATCAGAGCCTGGAATGCTACAAAACAACTCTGGGACAGTGCAGAAGAAACAGAGCAAGCAGGTCCTCTGGAGAAGGGAGGCAGGAAACACTAGCATACAACATTAACAAAGCAGTCTATTACCTTGGACAGGATCTTAGCATCTTCCTCATCCCTGGGACACAGTGTCTGACACCCGCCACTCTCTGGAAGAAAGGTTTGTATGGGCTCAGTTTATGGAGCTTCAGTCCACAGCCACTGGCTCCAGGCAGGGTCAAGGCAGAAGCGCACGATGGAGGAGCAACTGCTTGCTCCGTGGCTCACAGGAAACAGCGAAAAAGGCAGAAGGGAGGGACACAGGTCCTGCCCAGGCCCACCTCTTCTCAACTCCACCTCCTAAGAACAAGACAACTGCTGAGCCTGCATAATCCAGTCACCTTCAGCAGGCCTCACCTCTGCCCAGGAGGCTGTAGGAGGACATCCAGATGCAAACCCTGACATATAGACACATCTGCATTCAAGCAGGTGTGTAAGCAATGTCCCCTCCTCCCGCTGTGGGTGCTCACATCCCATGATGAAGCGGATGCTTCATTTAAACAGTACGATAAAACTAGAGTGACAACAGAAAAGCTCACATCCTAGTCATCATCATTATAAAGTAAAAGTGAAAGAAGGTAAAAGATTAGAAAATTAACCCTGTAAATTATTCAGTGCCTCCCCCTATAATACTCACAGGAGTATGCAGTGTATTTTGGAGCCAAATGCATCCCTGATCAATCTGGAAGAACATTTTTATTTTCTTCCCAGCTTATGTCACAGGTCACTTTCTAGAAAGCTATCTCCCATCTATGTATGTGACTCTGGTTTCTGGGTTCCTGATCACCTAGATTTGATTTTACCAAAAGCTTAATTATTCCTGGTAAAGAACCATAGTACAATTTTAGGGACATTGTTTTGGTAAAAAAAGAATTATCAAAACTGGTATATACAAAAAATCAAAAGCCATGAAATAGGTGAAAAATAAATGCAATTAAAACCTCAAAAATAAGTGTTGGACAGGTCTTCAAGTGTCTTATCTTCCTAACCATATATAATAAAATTTTGATCACATATGATAGCCATAAAGAACTAATGCTTTTTTTCATGGTCATTTGAAGTTTGAACACAGGTAGGTCCAAAATCAAGCATAAAGATAAAGTGTTCTTTCACTGTGATAATCTTTAGTTCTTTCCTGAGCTAATCCACTGAATCTGTTTTCCAACCTGTACTCAAAATGCATTAGTGATTCACACCCCACTCTTTTGAACTCTGACTCCACTTAAAAGATAAGAACAAAGAACAGTGAGGGATCAAGGCAAGAGCAACAGAGATTGAAGCCAAACATTTCACAGTTTAGCCTTGATTACCACTTGTACTTCTTCCTCTGAGAAGTGAGTATTCATCTCACATGCCCATTTTTGGATTGGGTCTTTAAATTTTGGGGGTTGAATTTTTTAGTTCTTTATATAATTTAGATAGGAGTCTTTTGTCTAAATGATTGTCAGTTGTGATTTTTTTCCCCCAATTTGTAGGTTGCATTTTCACTCTGTTGGTTATTTTTTTTTAACACACAGAAATTTCTCAGTAAGATGAGATCACAGTGTTTGACTCTTTGCAGCATTTCCTTGATCTGAGATTACTGCACCCTAAGAATTGTCTGACAACTTCATACACACTGGACAGAAGAGGCATAGACTGTCGTATTTCTTAGATGAGAACCTGCCAATGCAGAGTGTGTTTTGTAGCAGGAATATAACAGAAAGATCACAAGCTTCAGAGTCAGACCTTGCTGGATTCATGGTTTGGTTCCCTACTTATTCTCGGGGTAGCTTCTATTCTTACGGTGGTGGTAAATATTTTGGTGCTGCTTATGGAGGTAGGGGTATCAGTAGTTCATGAACCACATAAAGATATAATTAATAATACCAAAATAAGGTTAAAAACCCCTCTCAGGCCACCATATATGCATCTCTATCTAAACTCTGTTATCAACTGTGTGAGCAAAACTATTCTGTCCTTGCTGGCACTGATTGAATTAAGGCTACTGTTTGGCTTGAAAGTAAGCTTTGCAATAGTTTTCATTGTTAAATTAATCTCATTTCCTATGGAACTGAAAACATCACTGTAAACCTTCTCCCAATTGGTAGTTTGTGGTGGGAGAATGCTCAGAATTACAGAGAAGAACAGTACATTTCTTTTTATTCATCTTTCCATTTCATCTCAAACTCTGATAACAGAATGGATAATTCTCATGGGTATGTGTTACACCCTCTCATTCTATCACTCTGTCTTTCATCTCTTACAAAGTCTTAACAATTCTAGCACCCAATGGCCGACCTAGAGCAAGTAGTTGGCTTTTGTCATGCTCCTGCACTGTTTCACAGCATTCATTCCTCAGGCAATGTGCAGGCTTCCTGTGGGGCACACATCACTTGGTCATAGGGATACCAGGCACTCAAGGAGACATGGTCCAGCCCTCTCCCATGGAAGCTCCCTGAAGAGTCCTACAGGAGGCCAATCTGAAGTGAATACACACATGAACAATTCATTCATTCATCATAAATGAGGTTGCCCCACATTATCATTGCAAGGGATGGCTGGAGACCTGCCCAGGACACCCGGTGAGCCATTGCTTCAAGGCTCAAGGGACTGGTCCCCACATTCTCTACATCTCATCCCTCACACATAACAATGGATGCAGCTGATGATGTTTGAGTGGGGCAGTAAGCATCCTACAGAGCGGGTTAATAAAATATGACAAACCTTCTCATTCTGTACACTGTGCTTGCCCTCAGGAGAGTCATATTTTGCAAAGGGCAAAGGCCTATTTGCCTCCTGAAGAGCAGAGGTGGGCTTACCCACCTCATCTTCCTAACCCAAGGACAGTCAGACAAGGAGTGCTGAAAGTCTCTACTTTCCCTGGTGCTCCACCCACACAGCCCCCTCAAGTACAAACCTCAATCAGTATTGCAGAGATACAGGCAGGTGTGATTTTATGCCTCCTGAAGACTTTCATATTTATCTGGAGGGTTATCATTCATTGTTGAGATATCCTGCTTAAAAAAAAAAAAAACACTTCTTCAAAGTTTATCAAAGCCTTATTTCTCCCTTCAAGGCCATGTGTGAATGGAGTTGTGCCCACAGAGAGAAATTAGTCCAACACCTTTGTGACAGTTATTACGGTTTGTTTCTGACCCATCAATATGGCAAATATATGTATTCCTAACCACCAACACTGAGCAACTGCTCCTTATGGGTATTCTCAGTCAAATCCTCTGTCCTTAGGCCAGAGGTTTTGCTTGTATTTTCACTGTGTCTCCATCTGTCTAAGCTGCTCTGCCTCTTGCCATTCGGCTTCCACCCTGTAATGCATCTCATGACACTTCCTCCACCCCATAATATTCCCATTTTTCCCTTCTGTCCACACTCTTCCATATTTCTGAATTTTTTTTCTCACTATTCTTTAAGTCAGCTTCTGAATTTCTAAGATGAATGTTCCTCTGCTTCTCACTGAATTGCAGTAGAAATAAAATGGTGCCTCATCTCAACCTTCTGAGTAAGATCAAGTATAGAAATAAAGTTCCAAGGGCCAGCCAAATAGCTCAGCTGATTAAAGCACCTGCTTAGGTAGATGCATCAGGTGGGGTTTGATCCCCGGCGTGCTGTGCTGGTCCCACCCCTGGAGCGCTCTGAGACAGACACTGACACTGTGTGGTGGTACATGCCTGTAATCCCAGTGCTAGGAACATTGAAAACAGGAGGATGACTATGAGTCTGATTTATGTAGTGAGACTTTGTAGACCCTGTAGACATTTACTAAAATATATTAAAAAAAAAAAAGAAAGTTCCACATGGAAAGAGCTTAATGTACAACATATATTAGAATTATGATTCTATTAATTACAAAAATGACATTAAAAATCAACATTTATAATGACTCTTCTTGTGTTCCTAATAAAAGGGCATAGTAGCAGGACACATGTATAAGGTAAAACAAAAGTAACTTTTTAACCAGATATTAATGACACATTCATTGACCTTGGTCAGCAGGAACTAACTTTTTGGAGGTTGTTTCCATGTTAGTAAAAAGTACCTACTTTATAAGTTTGTTGTGAAAAGTATTGTTTATGAATTAAATAGATATAAAGCACTTAGAATGTTTACATGGTAAATATTCAATAAATGTTAGTCATTATGTAATGGATTCCAAATTGCAAAAATCCTCATCTTCTCTTTTGAGCCATAACATTGCAGAAAAACCAAATAAATACATTGGAAAACTGTACCTAGATTTTCCTACAGGCATGTTGATCAGTACTGGTCTCTACCAAAAATATGTCTTCACAGTTAATGAAAATAATAATATAATAACGGTAGTTCTGTTGACCTCCTTTTCTAGGAGTTTTTCCATGAAATATTTACCCAACTAAAAAGGGAGAGATAGTGTCACATAAAACATACATGGCATCCTCGCTAGAAGCTGTGCAGCAAGCGGGCTGAAGAATACTTGCAAATCAGTGAGGCTGTCCACACTCAACATGCGCAGAAATCAGTGTGTTCCAGAGTGTGTTCAGCACACAGGCAGTTTTTACCTTCTTCTACAATAGCTCAGTGAACTAAAGCACTTGCTTAGGCAGAGTGCAGCGACTGGGGTTCGATCCCCAGCGTGCCATGTCAGCCCCTCCCATAGGACACGCTGAAGTGGCGATTGAGACTGGGTGTGGACGCACACACCTGTAATCCCAGCATTTGGGAGCCTGAAAACAGGTGGATCACTGTGAGTCTGATCTACATAATGAGACCCTGTACACCTTGTACTAAATATATTTTTTTAATTGTTTTGAGTTGGGCTGGGTGTTGTGGCACACACCTGTCATCCCAGCATGCAGGCACCTGAGGCAAGAGGACTACCATCAGTTTGAGGCCAGCCTGGGCTATATAGTGAGAACTTGTCTCAAATTTAAAAATCTATTTTGATTTAAAACATGCTTGCCAACACCAAATACACTTCTCAAAGTCTGCCCCACTTTCCATCACATTGCTACAGGTTAAAGGGGAATGGGGACATGGGGTTAAAGAAGTTCCAGGGAACTGGATGAGGGAGGTCTCCTTGGAAAATATCACTTGATTTTGAGGTACTGAGAACCTCAGTTCAGTGTTCAAAGTCCATAGCTTACCTTTGAGGAACATCCCAACTTTTCAAAAGTCTTTGGGTAAGTGGGATCAGGGAATAAGAAGTGTTGATTAGTCTGTTTACTTAACTAAAAAAACTAAACATTTTTTTAGGCCCGGTAATTGGTTCCCTTGCCAGTGCAAGCAGCAAACAGGACTCACTGTGTTTGGACATGCCCTTCCATTCAGGCCACAGTTGTACATCCATCAATCTCTTTATCACATTTAATATCTATGCAGATGCTGTGTGGCTGGCTACATGTTTACATTACTTGTTTCCTAAAGGAAAAGACTCAGAGAGGCAAGGATGTATCTGCCTGACACTTCTTTAACTGGGACTTTTCCCATAAACCCAGGTTATTGTTTTAGTTTCTTTCATAAACACTGTAATAACCAGAGAGAGAAACTTCTTATGAAATCCATTTTTCATCTTCTGATGGCCTCAAATTTGCACTTAATTCTGGAAATACAGCCCTGAATTGGGTTGGTGGCAGTTTCCTGGGAATATAGGGTGTTTTAGTAGGTTTTATTTTCTTTTTCAACCATAGCTTCCCTAATCAGACACAACAGCAAAACAGCAGAAGCTGGTGCTGACCTCATCCCCTCCTAAAGCCTCTCTACAAAGGTTCTTAGTAGTCAGTGAATTATCTTAAAAACAAGACAAAGGGTAAGTGAAAGCACACATGATCCAGATTAGAGCATCTTTCAACAATCAAGTCACTTGAAATATACCAACTGAGCTAATGTAATCAGAACACTATATTTCATTTTAAATTTCCTAATTTCCAAACTCTAAATTTGTACCTTAAATTCTGTAATTGTATGCAAAAGAAATAAAAGCAAAGTCAATAAAATATTACCTATGCTCAATTTTGCTTTTAGTACATAAAATATTCAGATATTCAAAATTCAACTCAAAAATAAACATTCTAATGCCTAATTGTTTCATATCATGTGAAAACATATTTTCCAGTTACCAGTTTAGTCTCATCATAAGCACATTAAGACATATAGCACTTATATACTTTTATTATTATACAAAAATTTATATCATCACTCCAGCTTCTTTTAGTACTGTCTTAACCACAGACACAGTCTCATAACTGTTTCAAGAACTCCAACAGAGCCAGGCATAGTGGTACACTCCTGTAATCCTAGCACTTGGGAGGCTAAGGCAGAAGGAACACCAAAGTTCAAGGCCAACCTGAGATACATAGTGAGTTCAAGGCCAGCCAGAACTATACAGGAAGACCTTGTCTCAGGCAAAAAAAAAAAAAAAAAAAAAAAAAAAAAAAAACCTCTTGCAGATAGCAGTTGAACTTTACAATTCAGGGTTGCAAACCTTTGATAATTGCAGGCTAGAGTGGTGTATTTACATATACAGATTAAGAAATAAATAATTAAACAATCCACGTAATGTAGCCATAATTACGTTATTTAGACAAATGCTGGGTAGCAATAGTCTTCTTCCTCAAACATGAAGCATTTTCTTTATGACATGCCATTCTAAATCTTGATTTGGAATAACTAATAAAAATGATTATAAATCACTTTGCAAAAATAAAACTGCTAAGCATGAGCTGAATAAGTACCATTAATTAGAGCTGTTAAGCAGTTGAAGCAGAAAAAAAAATGTTGCCTCAGCATTGCTAAAATGAGGCCAAAAACTACT
Source organism: Octodon degus (assembly GCF_000260255.1). NCBI lineage: Eukaryota > Metazoa > Chordata > Mammalia > Rodentia > Octodontidae > Octodon > Octodon degus. The sequence goes on along the minus strand of NW_004524845.1, from coordinate 614,920 downwards.
GCTGGCGAAATAAAAATAATACAAAGGAGAATGTCGTGGTGGTGAAGACTCAGTTGTTTCAAGGACTGTTATGTCTCTTTTGATGTTGTATTTTTATATCAGAAGCTTAAAGCTCATAAGCATGCGGTGTGTTTGGACACAAGCCAACTTCTCTCAAATTGTGATTCTACTGCCCTTATCCTAAGAGATTTGTTTGCCCATATCAGAATCAGTCATGATTAAAGTCCTGTGATTTTTAACTTTTGATATGAGCATAGAATAGCCAAAGACTATAAGGACATAACAAAGCATATAATGTGTACAGAAGGTACACACACAACTACACACAGAGTGAAAAATACCATAGTAATGAAATTTTGTCAGGGCTACAGATCAAAAAAAGTCCTTGTTTATCTCATCATCAGACTGTAGTCAGTGTCAGGAATTCCTCATAAGATTCACCAGAACCTCTGATCAATGCCTGGAGAGGGCAGTGTGGGGAAACTCAGCTCACTTCCCACCACAACAGCTCCTTGGCAGCTGTCTGTGGAACTCAACACCACAAAGCTGGCCTGTCGAGACAGTGTTTCATCGTCCACATGTCCCACATTGGGCTTTTATGGATAGCAGAAAAGGAATATAATAAAGAAAGGCAGACTGGAGCTTGCTTATGAAATTAGTGTGTGAAAAGCCAGCAAGATCATGTATATTCTTGTAAATTCTATATTCACTGCACTATAAAGAATCATGACATGCGAAGTTTGTGTATAAGTTTATCACCAAGAAGTCCAAATAAATATTTCCAATATCTGTAAGCCTAAATGGACTTGAAAAAACCCACACAGACATTTATTCAACTCCTGCACTTAGAGTGTCCCTAGTTAATGAGATATTTCTGATAGATTCAGGCAGTAAATATAGAAGAAATAGTTCCACATCATGGAGGGTGGCAGCTACGAGCTACCTTTAGAACACCTTAGATATTAGACCAGTGGTGTTTACTCTTTATTTTCTTTAATACTTAAGCAACGCTTTCAGCATTCCAAACTGGAGACACTTTCATTCATATCCACTCAACAGAAAGTAACACTATTCCCAGATGGAAAAAATTATATGAAATCCAACAAAATCTTCTCCATGTACAGAACTCACTCTAACATGAGGATAATTGTAAGGGTCTGTGGGAGTCATGTATGTTGATCACTTTCAAACTTTTCAACCACAGACTGACTGTAGACACACACACAAATAACAGTAGTAGTAATGATGAAAACAAATGCCACAAAACAGTGCTTCCTTTACTTTATGGAGGTCATGCTGGTAGTTTCTGATTACGTTTTTCAAGTACCCATTATGACTCACTAAATGGATTTTGTGACCCACTATGTGGGTTACAATCCACTTTGAAAATTTAGACCCTGCTGCACCCACTGGCAACTTATAAGAATAGACAATTTATGGATGAAATTCATACATTTTTTAAAATTGTACACAAAATTACCTCACATTGCCAATCTTTTTTATAAGATGGATAAAATAATAAATGATTATTTACAACCATTTCTTTTATTATCATAGTTTTTTTCAACTTTCTTTATTCTATATATCAATGTGACCTTTATCCTCCTGATTTTGTCACTAATATGTCTTAGTATTTTTAATTTTTCTTAGAGTATTAGTATATTACTTACTATTCTCTTTCTAGTTTTCTTTCAACCAAGTCAACTACACATTTTCAATTATTTTCCTATCCTATGAGTCCCAATCACTGATCAACTAACTCAGAACTCTCAGTTGGTGGATAGTGCTCTACAGACCAGCTGATTCTATGAAATCCCTTGCTGAGCCCCCTTCCTTGAGCTTTTCTCCTCCCACCTCTCAATCTCATCATGGATTTGGCCCATAGATCCTTACACAGTGTATGTGGCTCAGCACATTTTGTTTCCCCCAACTCTCATCTTGCCTGCAGGTGGCATTCCCACATTCTGCCTGTGAGCGTCCTCACTCCCAGCATGCCTCCTAGGCTTGCTTCTCAGCACAGAGCCACATGTCTCCATCCATGCACGTTTTCAGGCTTCATGGTGGCAAGCCTTTGAAGAATGACAGGCCTAAGAGGATCCCAAAGATAGACGGGTTGGTACTAAGTCCACAGGGACAAAGACCTCTCCATGTGGCTGTCGCTAGCTCCTGAGTAGATACTAACTGAACCTGTTAAGAGTTCTTCTCTCCCAAAGGAAGATCCCAGGCATGCCCTATCCCAAGTCCACACTTGTGTTGGATTGTGGCACATGTGAACCACCTTGGAAGAATGGATGGCACTGTTTCACCCACTTGGCTGCTGTCTCATCCTACACTGGTGTCCACTGATATCCATATCACAGGCCACCCCTCTGCTTAGGTCCCTCCAGCCTACCAGTAGTGGCCCCAAGAGGGGCATGATTTGGAGGGTCAAGGAGCTGCTTTGGGCAAGTAGGAAGAAATACTACCAAGTATCTCTGTCTCTTCACTGGCAACTGATCAATAAGGGATGTTGGTGCTGGCTTTCCCCTTAAATGTCTGGTGGAGATAATGGTGAATGTTCCAACTGAACAAAAGGAGAAAGCCAAAACAGACTGACTGCCTGCTGTCTAGCAACCTTTGCCCATGTCATCTCAGTCTTCATCTTCATTTTGCTGATGAAACTAAAGCTCAGGAATGAAGAAGACCAGCCCATGGTCATTCTTTATAGGTGGAAGAACTGTGTTCAAAACAAGATCTGCCTTTTTACCCCTCCCTGGCACTTCTAGAAAGTACATATCCTTTTCCCCTAAAGGACATTGTTCTTAGGATAAAATAATTTATGCTGCTTATTTAATGAATGAGTCAGTGAGGAGTCAATTACTGACTAGAGATAAGGTGGAGAGAAGGGAGAAAAGGAAGATGAAATGGGCATAGATAGATTCTCAAAGAACATGTGAAGCAGAGGAGAGAGCATCTAGCATGGAGGAGGAAGATGTAGGTTATAAGCATGCAAAGGACAATGATTACATTACAGGGAGAAAATGAAGAATGCATCAGTGGTCACTGTAGACTAGAGAAACACCCCAGTCTAGCCACCACCCAGTCTACCCAGACCAGCCAGGACTCGAGAGAGTGGCTCAGCAAGCCGTAAAATCCATCTTTTAGTGTAGCTCATTTGCTGCTAGAGGAAGATGTTTCTGATTAGAAACGACCCCTGGTCAACTTGATAACCATGTACATTTCTTAAACTAGTCTCTATTTAGCAGATTTGTGAAAAGTTAACATGTCTTGGTCTATTTAGATTTACATTAATATTACAATTACATATACACAATTTTTGTACTCATTCCTATATCAAAGACAAAATATTCAAGGGGTGACCAAAATTTAAGGTTAAGATATAATACTTTGATTAATTAACCTGATTATAAACTTATATAAGCACAATCCATTAAAAGAATTATTAAAATCACAGTCCCTATTTCAAATAATTTTTATAAAGCATGCCAAGACTAAAAAACAGGAATTGCCTGCAATTTAAACATACTCTCAGGGGCCTGCCCATTAGCTCAGGTGTTTAAATGCCTGCTGAAACAAAGTAGTCAGACTCAGGATGCTGTGGTTCGATCCCCTCATCCTCAAGCCAAACCAGACCTGCCCTGAAGGCAACCTGAGTGGCCCTAAATAAATAAATACACTCTCATCTTCAGGTGAAAAGCTTCAGTTCATTTTTACATTGTCCTGTTCTTAATAACAACATTCTCCTCTGTTTCATCCTTGCAATCAAAAGTTCCACTAGAGCCTCCCCTCTGGCCAAATGTTCCATACAATTCTGCTAGCTCTTTGCTCTTCATTTTAAACATATATCTGGCCAGAGGCTCTCATATGCCACCTTCCTAATAATAGATCGCATTGAAATTTTTCTTTATTCACCTAGGCAATATCTCTAAACAAAGCAAAATGCAGACCAAATTTCTACCAAAGCACCACATGTTACCTGGGTCGAGCAGCCAGTGCAGTGCTTCTCAATTGAAGCCTCCTTAACTTCATCTTCACTGGCAACATTTTCATCAGTACTCTGATTTTCCAGGCTCAGAGTCTCCAGTATAGTTTACAGCATAAAGGGGCTGTCTCTTTGACCAGGCTCTCAAAACATTTCCAACTTGATTCCAAAGGTTCTTAAGTCACATGGCCAGGCAACATCACAGTAATAGCCCCACTCCTAGTACCAATTTTGTCATGGTTTGGGGTTTTTGCAAGGTGAACCATACAACTCAGGATACATACAATTCAGGACACAATTCAAGATACACATGTTTTATAAGATTATTTTATAATTAATCATCCAAACATTCATACCAAAAGTATAGGAAACCTGTCCACACACCATAGACTAAACAATCCAGCTAAAGGCCTGAATCCTTCTATAGTATCCTGCATGAGTTCAGTTGAAGACCTAGATTTTATAAAATGCCTCTCACAAGTCCAATTGGAAACTTAGAGTTTACGACAGTGTCGCATGCAAGCCTACTTTAGAGTCTGTGTTGGGAAGGCCCAAAGGTCAGTGGTGTAAGCTAGATAGTATTTGCCAGTAGGATGAAGGGTCTGTGCTAACAGGCTGAGGGATCTGACCTGGAGCCAGGAAGCAATGTTCAAGGCAAGAACCAGAGCTCCCCTGAAAAGTACCACAGCTGTCCTCAGCAACAGTGAGGTCCCAAGCTCCTTTAATGAGGAGAAAAGCTGAGTTCCCATCAAGAAAGCCAATGCAACAAGATTCTCCAGGAGACTGAGCTGTATACCATGTTCCTCTCCAGAGCTAGGAAGCATTGCTCACAATGAGGACCAGAGCTCCCCAAAATGAACCACACCCATCCTCAGATCAATGAGGTCCTGAACTCCTCCTGCAATGAGAACAACCAAGTTTACCAGGAAAGCCAGCATGGCAAGGTCCTCCAGCAGAATAGCCTAAGAGAACCAGCAGCTTCCAACAGCTTCTCCAAACAGCTTCCTCAACAGCTTGCCCAGTTCTACCTCTTATGCTGTTCATAACAATCCTCATGTAGGCCTCCCACACCTAGCATTATACTAGTTCAGTTCAGTTGGGTGTAACAAGTTGGTCACCAGTTAGTCTGTGTTAAATTTAACACCCAAAAAATGCTAGTCATGCCTTTTAAGATTTAGCATATTTTACTTGAATCCTTTATATATTTTCAAACAATTCCTAATTTTTTATAGATTCAACTTAAGTATGATAAAGAGGCCCTCTTTCTAGTCCACATATCTACAGCTGACTAAACCCAAACAATCTTGGTTTAGAGCTCCATTTACTTGTTCTTCCTAACCCTAAAGAAAGTGTGCATGCCACTATGTGTATGTGTAATGTGTGCATAGTGTATATATGTATATGCGTGTGTGTGTGTGTGTGTCTATGTCTATCTATCTGTCTGCCTATCTGCCTGTCTGAGGGGAAAAAAAGAAAGATATGATACAGGTAATATTTAACCATAAAAATGCTAGTATCCAGGATTGGATTTGCCTATAGTTCTAAAGGATTCATTGAAAAATGGAAGAGGCAGGCAGCAAGCCAGGCTACCGACAGACCCAGTACTGTCCAGTAGGACTTCCTGCAATGCTAGAAATGCTGCAGATACCATCTGTGTGCCTATTTCAGTATTTGTTATGTGGCTAGTCTGACTAAAGGACTGAAATTTTAATTTCAATTGAATTACCTTAAATGCAAATAAATATAAATAGCCACACATAGCAGTGGCTACTGTTTTGGACAGCATGTTTCCTCATCCTCTCACAGTGACAAAAGAAATAGAATCACCTGAGAACAATTAATGGCATGAGCTCTCAAGCAGCAAAATATTTCCTTTGCACCACTCCTGATCATACCTTAATTTTTCAACCTCACCCCTAGATTTTTAGTCTTAGGAGACAGAAAGAAAGTGTGTAAAGTTGCTATAAGTGGATGGGAGCATGGAACCAAGGGATCCTCCTGGAGTGCTCAGCCTGGAGACAGGGTGAGAGAGAATCAGGTCACAGCCACCAGCCACTCCCATGAACATGTGCGTGGGAAGCTGGTGGGGGAAGACAGAGGATTTCATTTTTTAAATCACCTTTTCTGCTTGTTGTACCAAACGGTGGCCCTTTACAGCATTTTGTGGATTAGATTTACCTACCAGTTAGGTAACACACTTAGCTGAGCTTTCATTTCCCTTCTGCTGACTACAAAGGCGTTCTGTCTTCACAGGCCCTGTCCTCTGCTGTGCATGAGAGAATCCGGGTGCTTACATATCGCTAGTTCTGGCCTCAGCTCCCAAAGCATGGGCATACAGACCACCCCCACGGATGTGAAGGACATGTTTCCCTGGCCACAACTCATTGCCTGAGTCTTGTTCTTCCCAAACCTGGCTGCTACCTCTCCCTCCCTTTCCAGATACTGTGTTTCCCTGGGCGACATACACAAATACCAAAACTTCACTTTTACACGCCAAGGGTTTTCGTGGGCCAACATTTATTCTCATAACAATACCCAATGCTAACAACATATTCTTTGTTGAGCCATAAAACACAAGGGATACTGAATCATTAAACTGGTTTATGAACATATACTGTCAGCAATGATGTGTATTTATAAGTACATATATTAATATATAATAAGAATTTACACTAGATTGATAGGAAATTAAGTTAAGCCAGATGGCTGATTGGACTTAGGGTTCCATTTGAGGAATCAAAAAATAATGCCATCATTGAAAGTAGGCCAGGAAACCTCTGGCCCACTTGTGTTGTCAAAGTGCTGGGTGGAAAGAAGCCATTAGTGACCAGGGAATCTGACCCAAAGCCATCAGCAGGATTGACAAAACCAGTTCCAAGCTAAGCTTTGAAAGGGAAAATGAAAACACAGCTCCCTGTATCCCATCCAACGTGTGACTGTTGCTCAACATTTGTTGGACAAGTAAGTGCAGAGAAACAGTAGGAATTTCCTCCATACCAAAGGATGCTTATAAAATTTCAGGTTCACATCCATAGCAGTTTACAGAAATACTAATTTTTATTCCTTTGGTTTTAAACAAAAAATAACAACAACAAAAGCTGTCTTCATGGCATCTTCTTAGGAACTAATCATGAGAACACCCAAGAGAGAATCAATCCATGGTGCAACCCCCTGCTTTAGTGCTTCCTTCCATGTCATCATCAATGCTATGAGGCTGTTTCTCCAGGCGACCTCATGGACTTAACTCCTAGAAATTTGCAGCCTTATTGTCTTTTTTAGCCTAGACTTGTTCTATGGGGTCCCAGAAGAACGTGATATAAGCCAAAGGAATTAACTTTAGCCAAAGAGATACTGATGCAACCACAAAGAAAGCTTTGCAAGAATCAGAGCTGTTTCTAAAACTGAGGTGCTGCCTCACACCTGGAAAGTCCACATCTCTGTTTGAGGAGAAGGCAGAAAAAGGAAGAACATCAGCTGGGGGCAGGCGGGGTGACCTCAAGTCTTTCCAGTCCTAAAATTCTGTGATTTCATGAGTCAACCCCAACATCCACATTGGCAGCCTTGCCAGAACATAGAAAATCTCCTCCCTAGAGCATGTCCTGCCCCTGCCGAGGATTTCTCAGAGGCCTTGTACATTGGTTCCAGGGGTGAATCAATGAATACCTGTAGCTGATAAAAGTTTCCTATCTGCTTGGTGACCAAGGAAGAAGAAATGAAACTTCCATCAACTACAGGTACTCATTTTTTGGGATTTCTTCCCAGTAGGGAATACAAAGTATTTTTTAAAACTTTAGAACTTGTTTATTTGTGGAGAAGAAGAGATTTCTGAAGGGTGAAAATGACCCAAGTTGCACATGAGACCCAAGCAAGGTCCAAGGGAAGAGATACAATAGAGTCAGTCATAAGCACAAGAGATGGGGAAATACTGGAAATTCTGAGGGAGGGTAGCTGATTAACACAAATGAGGCACCAAATAGAAGAAAATGAGCCCAGCAGACTACAAGACCTGTCAACATGGTTCCAAATGCAATTGGGTGGGTATCATTCAAGGGTATGGAGAAAGCAAGTGGCCTAATGGTATTATTCCCAAGGTGGGCAGGGGTCAGCAGCAGTTCTGGACCACAAGGACACCTACAGTGGTGATGAAAACTGGCAGTATTGGACATACATTTTCCTGTGGGCAAGGTAGAGGAATCAAGCGTAAGTGAGAAGGAAAGAATTAGCTGTAAATGTCATGCTTTTTTTTTTTTTTTTTTTTTTTTTTTTTTTTTTATGTAAGGGTCTACATGGTGTTCTGGGTGTCACTACTAGATCGGACTCATAGTGATCCGCCTGTTTACAGCCTCCAAAGTGCTGGGATTACAGGCACAGACCAAGGCACCCAGTCTCAATTGCTGTCTCTGTGTGCCTCGGGGGCAGGGCCCGCACAGCAGGCCCCAGATTGAAACCTGCCCCTGCACCTGCTTGCAGGTGCTTTAATCCACTGAGCAATTTGGCCAGCCCTCAGCTCCATGTTTGGAGGCCAAGAAACTTACCAAAATATGGATTGCATGAGGTGGTACAGGCCAGGACAATGGTGAGGTGCAGCTTTGGAGGGGAAACAGCACCATGTATCATGCCAGTTACAAATCTAATTTAAATACAGAAGTCTAGAAATCACCGAGGCACCAAAGTTGAGAATAGAAACTACAAAGTCAATAGCAATTTTATTTCTTCCCAGTAGATGCTGTGTTGTGCTCAGAACAACATATTTTAAAATGGTCTCACTAGAAAATCCAAGAAAAGGGAGACACTGGGAGCAGAAAATCAAAATTTTGACTACACTGAAAAAAAAGCAGCATTGGGGACCTGCCCATTATTTCAGTTGTTTAAGTGCCTGCTTAAACAAAGCAGTCAGGCTCAAAATTCTGTGGTTTAATCCCCAGATCTTCATGCCTTACCAGACCTGACTTTAAGGCATCCTGAGCAGGCCATAAAAAAAAAAAATCCTTCTGAACTTTTGGGCCAGGTAGATGGCTCAGTAGAATAAGCACTTTCCTGGCAAGTGCAAGGGCCTGAGTTCAATTCCAGATCCTGCAAAAAAAAAAAAAAAAAAAAAAGCAGCATCTTATGTTCCCGGCCAGATTACCCTTTGTTGCTCTGGCAAAAACAAAAAACTACCCTCACAGACAGACGTTGAGATATGGGCTGGGGCACCCAGAAGACTAGCCTGGACCACTCACATCTGCCAGAGGCTGTGCCCAGAGCTTCTCTATCCTGAGCTATTGCTTCCAGGGCTCCTGGGAGGTATAAGCTGACCCGATGGGCTCAAGCCAGGGTTTTACTGTGAACACAAGTGACCTGAGTCTTCAGGCATGGGGAAAGGCAGGTGTGGGTAGTAAGCTGTGAAAATGATTAATAAAAGTTAGAAATACACACTCACATGTGGCAGTTTGGATTGATGATCTAGATTAATCACTATTGCCCCTACAAGTAGATGAACACTCATAGTCAAATAAAGACAGTTCAATGACTGAGTCATTGATTTCTCAACTATACCCCAACAAATCACCAGCTTCTTTCTTGTTTGCAAAATAGAAAATCCAGTTTTTCTGGCAAGGACAGGTGGGTCATTGTGACAAAGGTGGAAGTATAGTCAGTCCAGAAGAGAAGTGGTGTTTGGATAATCTGTGAACCCTGAGATTAGCTTGTATGAGAACTTTGCTCAGTGACTGTACAGAGATCCTCACAGATAATATCAACTAAGTGAGGTTTAACAATGCAAGGATTTCTTAAACAGAGATGAAAGGGCTTGCTCTGCTTTGGGTCACAACCTTCTTTTCCCCCTGAGCACAGTTGTTTCCATAGACCCCACCTAGTGTGCTACAAGAAGTTAGCACTGAGCATGACCATCATCTGACGTGACCATCACCTGGGAAAGAACTCAACCTGAAAACTAACTTAATATGAAAGAAAATTGATTAATGAGGCAGTCACAAAAGATTCTGTGTTAATATTTTAATAGAGCTGATAACAGTGGCTTCCACAGAGTTCGCTTATTGACCTATCTGACTTCATTTTATTCAATATGGAGGATAAACATTCTCTCAATTAATCAATTTAATCACCTGCTTTGTCATTCCCAGGACACACGAACAAAATGCATGTACTCAGTCCTTTGGAGTCCAGATGTGACAGTGTTATATAAAAGTGAATATGGCAAACACGTCTGTGCAGCATTCTTATGTTCATCAGGATCTTTTTATTAGGAGCTACTACCAACAAGAACAGCAAAACAAATCCTTAGGGTGTTTATTTCTCCATGTATCAGGAGTCACCTTCATCCACATAGGCTAGGGACTATTTCATGAGAGTGCTTGACAAGCAACACTATTGTATCAGCCTTTCACCCAAGGGCCTGTGAGTAGAATGAACAAGGAAATGGGAGAATCTCCCCTGCATTTACACCAACCTCACATGCAACTCCATGATTTGTCTCTACTTCTTTTTTCTAAATAATTAGCTCTAGGCAGCCCAGAGCCCTCCGGATCCTCATTCCAGCCAGCACCCAGGCCTAGTGTGTGAGAGGAACTTCCTCCATCAGACAGACCTGGTGTGGAACCTTGTAGTAGAACCCCCTACAGAGAGGCTAGAGGCCAGACCCACCCAACTGATCCAGGCAAGAACATCTTGCCAGAGTGGCACAATGGGTCCATTTCCAAGAGCTGTGGCAGGAAAAAGTGGAGCACAGCCAAGCTAACTGAGTCACACCCATCTGGATGAGTTTGAACTTAGTAGATACAGACATGGTGCTAAGGTAATAATTGCACCAAAGCTCTACACCAAAGGTCATAAGACAGTGCTATACAAAATAACAAAGACAAGAAACAAAATGCATTTTCAGGTGCCAAGCCCACTCAGAAAAAATGCAGGAGACAATAGCATAGAAAAAATTGGAAATCACACACCTGAAATCTCTAAAATAATAGCATCTGAAGTAAAGAAACAACTGCAGAAAGGTACAGAGGAAATCAGATCAGAAATAATGTCTGACGGCCAGGGAGATGGCTCAGTAGAATAAGTGCTTCCCTGGCAAGCGCAAGGACCTGAGTTCAATCCCCAGTTCTGAAAAAAATAATAATAATAATGTCTGAAGTAAAAATGAAATGATAACTATAATGAAAGAAGAACTAAGTGCTTCTAAAGAAGACACTGATAAAAAAATAGAGGAAAATAGAAAATGATAGAATACTTGGATGAGCAATATGAGAAAGAAATAGAATGCATGAAGCAGATTCAAAGTGATATACAGGAAGTAAAAACTTCAATCACAAACTGGCAAAACCATTTGAATGAAAGTGAAAATAGACTATCAGACCTTGAAGACACCATTGCAGCTTGTGAAAAGGTAAGAAAAGATCTCTTAAAAACAAGGATGCAGGAAAAAATAATTCAACATCCGCAAGACAATGCAAAGATGAATAACATTAGAATAATAGGCATCAATGAGAAAGAAGGAGTCAATAAAATGATATAAAAAGAATTTGGGCAGAAGTAATAGCCAAAAACTTCTCAAATATGGGAAAACAATCTGATACTCAGGTAACCAAAGCATATAGAGCTCCAAATAACATCAACCCAATTAAAACCACACCCAGACATGTAATAATCAAGATCCCAGAAATTCAGCACAGGAACAGTATACTAAAAGCCACTAGAGAAAAGAAACAGATCACATTTAAAGGAAAATCCAGAACAACAGATTTCTTTGCGCAAACCATCAAGTCAGGTAGAGCATGAAGCAAAGTACTTCAAGTCTTACAAGAAAACAAATTCTAGCACAAACTGCTATACCCTACAAAACTCTCTTTCAAATTTAATGGAGAAGTGAAATACTTCCATGACAAAGAACACCTAAAGAATTTCATGACGACAAAGCCAACCCTACATAGACTACGAAAAGATATTCTAGAGAGGGATTGAAATGACCACAACTCCATGAATAAGAATGGAAAGAACCCACCAAATAGGGCAAACAATTAAACACAGGAGAAAAAGAGGTGTACAACAGCAGTTTTTCAATTATTCTTTGTATACAGCAGCAAAATATTTCCATCAGCATACTCTACAAACTCCTGCACCCTTTGGGTCATGATTCTTTCCAAGTCTACAGGGTGGATATCAAGGAAATAGCAGCAGCTCAGTTCCACAAGTGACAGCTGGCCACCAGTAAGCGTCATGGACACTGTCCACATCCATCACATACTAGAACTTTGTGTGATATCCTATTTCCAAACTGTTAGAAGTGCTGGTCATATATTTGCCATTCCAGTATTTTTGTTATATTTTATTCTTAGTAATTCTTTACCATCATGAAAACTTTCTTAGTTGATATTTTTATATATGTTAACCTAATCAGATATTGTATGAGTACTCTGAACTGAACACAGACTCATGCATATTATACACTGTATTCTGGCCTCTTAATTGGACTCAATTTAATTTTAATTTTTGAATATTATATTGAAATATTTAATTTAATTTTCAATTAATTAACTTTAATTAATTTTCTGAATATTGTTTAATTTTAATTTTGTTTTATGATTTATACTGTTTCTTTGACTTACAATCTACTTATAAGATATGGTATATTTTCTCCTAGTATTAGAAACTTTAAAAAGTGTATTTCCATTTTCCATTGACTTTATATTAGTTCTTCCTTGTCTTTCACACACACACACACACACACACACACACACACATATGAAAAAAATATGTATATAACCTGACATAAGATTGATACTGTTTTGTGGAAATCTTCAATGACCTTTTAAATAGGTCTATCTAATATAATTACATTTTCCATAGTTTTGCATAACTACCATTTTGAGAGCTCTTTATTTTTTATTGAGGACCATACAGCAACTTCTCTTGCCTTCTGGATTATGTTCTTTGTTATTTCATATATGCTACGTCTGGAGGTATTAAGATATTTTGAGTTTGTATAATTGGAAAATATTTTACTTTTAGTTTTTAAAGGTATGTTTGCTAAGTATAAAATTCAATGAGAACAGATTTTTTTTTTCAGTCCTTTGAATAAATAAGTCTTGTTTCTTACTTGCTGTTTTGTTTTTTCTAATGTGGAATAAGATGGTATTTAATTTTGTTCTTCCATAGTTAATTTTTTTTATGTATATGATTTAATGATTTTTTTTTCTTTACAATTAGTTTTGGACAATTTCATTTTTGTGTATCTTGGTATCATTTTATTCATATTTCTTATGCAAAAGGTTCATTTTCTTGGAAATGTGGTGCTATAATTTTAACTAAATTTAGAAATTTTAAATCTTTCAATATTTATTGCCTACCCCCTTCTACTTTGAGAATTCTAATTATATAAATATAAGTTTCTTGATTTTGGCACAGAATGAACTATTATATGACTGATCTGTAAACTCTTTTTCATTTTTTTTTTAAAGAGACAAATGTTTATTTGGTAAGAAGGAGTAAAAAGAAATTCTTAATTCCTCTTCTCACTTTTGTTGGCTGAACTTAATTGCAGTGAGATGGATGACTACACACAAGAATCCCTTCACAGACTTGATCTTTTTGCAAAAATGTAGATGCCTGAGTTACACGAGTTGGATTATTTTCTAGACAGAAGTGCCAACCATTGTGATTTCCACCGTGTCAGTGCATGGTACAGTCTCCTTCTTGTCTTCTGGCTTCATGGAAGGAAACAGAAGCACTTCCTTGATGTTTTTGGAGTCTTTGAGGAACATGGTAATGCAATCAATGCCCATGCCCCAGCAGGCCATTGGGGACAGCCCATACTCCAGGGCTGTGCAGAAGTTCTCATTGATGAACATGGCCCTGTCATCACTGGCAGGGTTGGCCTTGGCCTGTTCTTCAAACAGCTGCCGTCACCTCATGGGATCGTTCAGCTTAGTGTAAGTGTAGCATGTCTCCTTCTTCATGATGAAGAGCTCAGGGAGCTCAGTCAGACCCTCTTTAGAGCGATGCCATTTAGCTAACAGGCTCATGATCTGTGGGTGAGCACAGATGAACATAGGATTGATGCCTGTCACTTCCAGGAACTCCCTGACAAGCTTATCAAGGAGCCTGGCTGTGGTCCCAGGTGGAGGGCATTCAACAGCTTTTGCTACACAGATATCATCAAGAATTTTGAGAGTTTCTTCTGTTTCAGAGAGGTTAGTTTCAGGCAGTTTCATTCCTGGGGCTTTCTCCAGCTCTTCCACCATGCTGATTCTCTAGAAGGGTGGGGTGAAGTCAATCTCCTAGGTATGGCCCTGGGGACCATCTGGGTGATAGGTGATCTTGTGGCTGCCTGTAATGCTCTTCATTCCTGAAATCAACTTCTCTGTGATTTCCATGACATCCTGATGGTCTGCATAGGCCATGTAGAACTCATAGGTGGTGAACTCAAGATTGTGAGTCAAATCAATTCCTTCATTCTGTACCTGGCATCCAATTTCATAAACCCAATCAATGTCTCCAACCACCAACATCTTATAGTAGAGTTATGCAGCAATCCTCATGTACAAGTTAATGTCCAGCTCAGCGTAGTAAGTGATGATGAAAGGCTTGGCCACTACTCTCCCTGGGATGATATTCATTATGGGAGTTTCAATCTCTAGGAATCTCAGTTCATCCAAGGAACTTCTTATATATATGATGATCTTAGAGCAGATGATAAATTTTTGCCTCATGAAGTCATTCGGCATCAGGTCCAAGTACCTCTGTCAATACTGTGTTTCCTTTGTCTTTGAGGCCAAAATGCAAGTGAGGTAACATGTGCAGGCAGAAGGACAACAGTGTGATCTTGCAGAGGATGATGCTCAGCTTACCCTTCTTAGTTTTCCCAGGATCCCTCTGAACTCTAATTATGTCTCCCTAATGCAATTTGTCATTGATGTGAATAAATTCTTCCTCTGATTTATAATTTCTGGAATTGGCCATGACTTGCAACTTGACTCCCTCTCCTCAGAGGTCATAGAAGATGAGCATCTCCCCAGAAGCTCTTTTAGCATGGATTCTACCTGCCACCTTTCAGATGGTGTCAGTCAGGTGATTACCAGGCTTCAAGTGACTGTATTCGTGTATTCACTGATGAAGTGGGTGAGTGAGATGTCTACGTGGAACTTGTGTGGATATGGATCCTCGCCAATGACCTTTGGCTGGTGCACAGCTTGACTATGGATCTTGTAGTATTGATTTGGGTTCAGGCTCGCTTCCTCAGCACCCACACCATTGCCAGTAGTGTGATTGATGGCAGCCACAGTAGCTTGGCTTAGCTATTTCTCACTGAGGTCTTTCTGCTTGGCCTTCTTCTCTGCCACTTTCTTCTCAGCTGAATTTCAGGCATCTTTTTAACTCATTCTTGCTAAGTTTCAGCTCACCATCCACTTTCACCTTGGCCCCCTGCACCATTGCAATCTCACCAATAACCCAATGAAAGACAATTTTTATGGTTATACTCATTTAAGTTTGTAAATAATTTTTACAATGTGCAATGTAATATTAATCTCCTGTTATGTATTCATTCCAGAAATATTTTTCTGAAATTCACTCTGACTACTTCTAAGAAAAAAAATAATAATAATTAGCTCTGCTTTAACATATTATGGTAGCAGGCAAACTTTTGTCTCTCTGTCTGTGTGTCTCTGTCTGTGGTCTGTCTCTCTCAACATGCATTTCCAAGGAAAAAAATGAGAAAGCCACCCAGCTATGCATTAAGGATCCTCTGTAGATGAGTGGGCTTGAGAAGCTCTGTGAGTCACCAAGAAAATGCTCAAGTACAGAATTTCCCAGCCAACAGCTTCAGGTACAGGACAATAAGGCAAGAAAAATGCTGGGCACCAAAGCACTAACACTAAGTTTTCAATATGCACCTGAGCTGTACTCAGACTGGCTGGGTCAGGCTTGAAGGCTGCCCGACCAAAGGAGCAAGACTGGAGATGAGAAAAGAAAGTTGAAAATCTTATGGTTTCTTTAATTCTGTATGCAGCACTAGGAAAGAAGTACTGGAGGTGGATGTGGAAAACCAAACCAGAACCACACCCAAAGTGCTGAACATCTCCGCGAAACCCAAAACACGTCTTTCTTTAAGGACAGTAGCTGGCCTGGAACTCAAGAACTCAAGGATGATGAGCGCTGTGTTCACCTTTGATGCCAGGAAGGTGGGACAGAATGTAAACACTGTGAGGTGTGATTGCTCATAAATGAGGTCTTCTTACAGAAGCAGTGATCAAATGATAGTTACCAGGGGAAGGGGCTGGGACTGAGGTGTGTGGGTAGACAGACAAATTCTGGCCAAAGGACAAGAACTATCAGGTAGGAGTTCAAGAACTCTACCACACAGCATGATCATAGTTAATAATTATGTATGGATTTTTTCTACCTCAAAATGAGAAGTGTGGGTGCATGATGATGCATATGGTAATAAACTTAATTTAGTCATTCAATAGTGTATACATACTTCAAAACATATTGTACAAGTGTATATAGTGTTGTCATTAAAGAAAAGATAAATAAATTAGAGATAAATAACTACAATGGGACTTGGGGTAATATCTGAGACATAATAAAGAGCACTTCTACTACTCCATAATGACTTATAGGTGCACTGGACTCAGTGAGAGATCACAGCACCTGTGGTCCCCAGGAGGCCCTGGTCCTGGGGCAGGCTGTCTCGCTATCAGCAGGAGGCCTGACCAGATCATCCACAGGAACTCAGAGGAGATGAAGCTTGCTGGCCTTCTGAGATGTACCTACAAGTCACAACTGATCTCTCACATTAACTTTTATGTGTGTAAAAGCTCTTATATAAAAATATAAAATAATATTTACAATGGGAGCTCTTTCATCTGTATTTTCAATACACCTTTCAGGGAAGAGAATTCATGTCTGTCTCACTCTTCCCCATACTCCTTGGCACGGGTTCTGGCCTGAGGAGCACGGTGAGGGCAGCAGGCTGGCAGGCAGCCTACAGGACACTACACAGTGACATGGTGGGGATGCTGGGAAGGGAGAGTGAGGGTTTTGGTGGCTGCCAAGAGGGCAGAGTTTGGAAAGAAGGAATTCTTTCCTTGGAAGTTTGAGCAGGAGGAAGGCCACTTCTAAAACTTTGAGCAATGAGAATGCCGAGTGAGCTCTCTGGTCAGGGACGGCTCCGAGAACTAGAGAGATGATGGTGTGGACAGTGCCCCACACCACATGGTCTCTACTGGCCGAGTGGCTCTGATGCTGTCCTCATTTCAGGAGGAAGCCTAAGGCCTTTGCATCCTGGTGTCTGTGACTGTAATGTAAGAACCATGGCTTCTCTCACTCACCTTGTTCTGAGAAAGCCCACATCAGCCATACAGGGAGGTCACTTGGAGAAGGCCTGGGACTCTGCCTGCAGACTCAGCAACCATGGCAGGGCTGTGTGTGAGCCATCTTAGAAGTGGACAAGGGACAGAGTATCACTGTGCTGGCTAAGTGACAGCCAAATGAAACAGTCATAAGCAAATAAGTGATTATTGTTTGAACCACTGAGTTTCTAAATAGATACCAAATACACAGTAGAGCTTTAGCTTTACAGAGTCCGTTTGAAAGTAAAATCCAAGCAGGACCTGGAGAAGATGTTTCAATGTTTAAATCCCCTATGCCACTGATCAAAAGTGCCTAAAACTCCCCCTGTGCTTGGGGACAGAAGATAATAAAGGTTTAGTGTTATCACTCATTTCTAAATTATAATGAGAATGCTCCAAACTGCTGTAAATACCGCCCTAGTAAAATGGAAGTTCACCAAATACACACAGTAACCATCTATTTTTTTGGCATTTAGACTCCTGCATCCCCACCATTCCCTGACGCTGGGGCTCTGTCTCGCAGGTACAGTATCCCACACTGTAGACACACTTACAGGTCCTCATCTTATAGGGATTACAAGGGCAGCGACCATGACTTCAGATTGCACAGGCCAGTCAATACTAGCTGTTGGGAAAGGAAGTGCTATTCAAAACCTTCAGTTGGCAATGAAGTTGGTAATGCTACAAGGACGAGACCTGCTAATTTTCTCTTCTTGCCATCCATGTCAATGTCTAGTTGCAAGAGATTTAAGTCACCAAGGTCCTACTACAGAATGAAAGGCTTTGGAGGAAATCTGTGTGACTCCTCTAGCCATCACCCACACCAACTCCCTACCCTTGCCACAGAACACATAGGGAAAAGCCTAAGTATGGAAGGTAGTGTCCACCCAGCTGAGGCTGCTTCCAATAAAACCACCAGGAGCTTCAGGCACAGGATGCTGCTTCTATTATGGAAATAGACAGGATTTGGACAAATTTAGAAATAATTCTGCTTCTTCTTTTGAGCCAAGACTCACCATCAGCTGACACACATTTCAGAGTCCATGTGGCATGTATTGGAGAGCAGTGGGTTAATAATAGATTGCATTTCTACAGTGCTTTTCATCCCAAAGGGTCCCAAACAAGGAAAACAAGCTAAATCTTTTCTCATTGTTTAAAGGATGAACTCTAGTGAATTTCAAAGCAGTTCTAAACACTAGAACTAATTGCAAAGAAATTCACTTTTTTAAAGTGTCAGTATATAATTATTATTTTTTGAAAACTTAAATAGTATTCGCATAGCTCCTGAGAGCTCACAAAGAAATCTCACCCTCACACTTCAGAGAGGCTATCATCTCTTTCCAACAAAGACAACAGTTGCAGTGCCAAAAGACTTGGAGACATTATGGGTGACAAGATAAAAATAATAATAATAATTAGCAAGTGCACTGGAAGCTCCATCTGGAGCGTCTGATAACACAGTAGGAGATGGATACAGATGGGGAAAGGTGGGTGGCACAGGGTAGAGCTCGTCCTGATCTCATGGGCTTAGGACTCAGCTACTCTCAGATTAGCATAGGTTTTGGCTCCTTTTACTCCCTGCTGTCCAAGCTGAACAAGATGGGCCCTAGTCAGCATGTTGCTCCGTGTCCCAGAGCTCTGCACTGTTACCCATCACAGTGTTATTTTGTCTGGCACTGTGACAAAATCAGTAATACATTTAACTGTGTTTAATAATCCTATTTTAATACAGCTTCTCATTTTCTACAGTATACATTCTTATCTTTAACTCAAGCAATTTGCATGTACTTCCCTACAATAAGTGCAGGCACAATGCTTTTCTAATCTTTTCTCTTTGACTGGCAGCTAATTAGGACCTGGAGATGTGGGCACTGTCTCACAAATCCAACCACAGTGTTGACACCGGCTCTGAGGATATTTGTTAGGTCAAACAGGTTGAGTTTCCCCCTCTCAGGATGAGTGTTTTCTTGATCTTGGAGCTCTACTGAACAAGGAGGACCTCTGCTGTTAGAAAAGAACTGATGTCTTTGGAGGGACAGGGACAGCACACTTCTGAGGTAAATGCAAAAGAGGGGCTACAGGGATTCTTAAAGAGGAAACAGGAATTCTTCTTTATCAATTTGGGGTTTTTTTTTTCTACAGATATGGCAACTTAGCATGAGATGGACAGACACACCCCACCTGCCACTTCTCCAAAGTAATCTTATGAGCATAAGGCAGAACAGGAAGATGTATGAAAGATGAAATTAGCTAATTTGGAAAGAGACTACATCAGTTGTAATGTGACTCTAAATAATGTCATTTTTCCCCTCTATAGTCATATTGTTTTTTATGTATTTAGTACAGGGTCTACAGGATCTCATGACACAAATCAGACTCTTAGTGATCCTCCTGTTTTCATTCTCCTAAATGCTAGGATTACAGGCATGCGCCACCCCACCCATTACAGGCTCAATTGCTGTCTCCACACTCCCTGGGGGGGGGCAGGCCGGGAGCCAGCACAGCATGAGGATCAAACCCGGTCCCTGCGTCTACCTAAGCAGGTGCTTTAAGAGAATCAAACTTTGAGATCTGAACATACACCATTACTTGAGCTTCAGCATAGAGACTGCATTCTCCACTCAGGGGAGAGCCATGAGGGAAGATTGTTCCCTACAAAGTCCCAGGAAGGGAAAGATGAATCTACCCTAATCTTTCCCAAAGAGGCAAAAATCCCCAAACAGTCACAGAGGACCTAATATTTGCATAGATTTACATTAGGCTCAGTGAAGGGTACAGAGTTTAAGAGAGGGGGTTGCCTACATGAAGCTGCAAAAAACAAGACCTGTATTCATTAGAATGAAATA
The DNA here is from genome assembly GCF_000260255.1 of Octodon degus. Classification (NCBI taxonomy): domain Eukaryota; kingdom Metazoa; phylum Chordata; class Mammalia; order Rodentia; family Octodontidae; genus Octodon; species Octodon degus. The sequence goes on along the minus strand of NW_004524845.1, from coordinate 594,740 downwards.
ATTATACAGTGAAAGAGGGGCTTTCAGTATGATGTTCCTTAGAGCTAAAATCACCCTGAAATAGTAACTGCTATTCATTCATATAATGAGAGGCCCAGTAAAACTAAAGAGGTCAGAGAGTCTAAAGAAGATACTCTTGAAGAAAAGTCCATAAGTCAGAAGAACCACTCCAAGATGGAGTAGGAATTACTCTAATAGAGTCACTGACATGGAGCAGATTCTCATTTCAGAGATGAGATCCTTAAGGACTGACTCTTCTGTGAAGGTGGCACAAATAGTTCTTATCATATATGAGCTTTTCCACCAGTGTGGAGGACTAAAGTATGTGGAAGTGGAAGAGAAATGAAGTTTGAAATTATAGAGTCGAAGGCTCTTATGCAGTGTATTCTTCTAGCCATCACATGAGTAAAACAATAAGCACAGGAGAAAATTCTCTCATATCAACATACTTATTTATTTATTTATTTATTTATTTATTTATTTTGCAGTACTGGGGATTGAACTCAGGACCTTGTGCTGGCCAAGCAGGTGCTTATTCTACTGTGTTATCCCCCCGGCCCAAATCCTATATTTTTTAGTTTTATTTGTATTGTAATCATGTGAAGCAGAATTTATCTTAAGCCCCGTGTTTGATATTTATTTATTTACTTATTTATTTTTGTAAGTTTTATTTCATAATTTAATCAATCATTTTGGATGAGCAACATAGTTCAGTTTTACACTGCTTGCACTTTATTTTACACAGACATTTATTTTGCACATACTACAGTTTGAGGGGACACTCTTCTGAATATAGCTTTCAGTCTGGACCAAACAGTTTGTCATAGCAATAAATAATTATGTATTTAAGAAAAAAAATTTATGTTTGATTTTCTGTACTAGACACTTAGGAAGTGATACATTACACATTATTGTTCAATTTACCAAAATAGGTTTTATAAATTTTTACGTTCCTGATAAAATAGTAAAACATTGTTATATTCATGTTGCTCAGCTATTTACAACCTTAACTGTTTTGTTAGTGGTATAAAGAGATATGATTAGGTGGAGTGATAAAAAGTTTTACATTATTAATAAGGTTTTTTAATTGAAAATCAATCATCACCAAGTTTAGAACATGTGTTATGAAAATAAGGAGTTTACTTCTCAAAGGAAACCCTGGTGCTTTAAGAGTAAAATTAGAAAATTATTAGGCATCTTAGTTAAAAGTCAAGTAGTCAAAAGCCTAAGAAATAAAACCAATTCTGATCTGCTCAGTATCTGAAAGTTAGACACATGCCAATACTGTAATGTTGAAAGCAAATAGAAAATATGTGTTAGCAAACACCTAGGTTACAGGACTACCCTAGTTCTAATCTTTCCTTTTGACTAGAAAAAAATCTGGAGTTAATGGAAATGTATCTAAATGAAAGTATTATTTAAATTCTACAGTTATAAGAAATAACTGTATTTTCTAAATTGAAGCCATCAAAGTAAGGTTCTATCTAGGTGCTTATTTTTCTAAGCCCTGCTGCACTTTTAGCCTATGTGATAGCAAATATCAATATGATTTGCTGGCAAAAACCTAGGATAATTGATATCTTGACCTGTTACAAAACTAATTTGCTGAATTCTGTTTTAGGCACTTGTCAGGGACCAACATTCAAATGCAAAGATTCTGAACAATAAAGTTTAATAGTCATCTAAAGTGAAATGTATGTAGAAAATACAGAAATGTTCACTCAGAATATTAACTTGATAAAATCTGTACTTTTCAAACATTTAATATTTTACATGTTTTACAGAGAAGAAATTTAAATCATACTTATATCTGCTACTGATTTGATCATTTCACAAAGGTGATAAAAATACAGAAATAAAACAGTTCTCTGAAACTAAATGAAAACATCACATTGGAAATCTTCATTAGCTTTCCACTTTAATGGCTGAAGAGACCACATAGACTTGTGTGATGTCATCATATTCATATGTTCTCTTCAGGAACGTGTTTGTCAGTCTCAAGCCAGAGATACTCTGCAGCCCCTGCACTGAAGACAACAGAGTGAGGGCAAGGCCAAGGGAGGGCTGGGGTGCATCTTTCCCAGCTGTCTTCCTGAAATCCCACACCAGTGCATAGAGCTGGTGTCACAAATCTCCAGCACTAGATCCATGGTCCTCTCACTGCAGTTCGTTATTTTACAAGTAATATGGAAAGGTTCTTCAAGGTTTACAGTGTCTGGGATTGCCTCCAAAGACAACCTAACATCTCCATAACCTGAAGCCATTCTTTGAAGTTGGCTAGTTTGTAACCTTCCCCTTTCACCTAGGTTTGTTTTCCATACTGTATCCAATTTTCCTATTACTGTTACTCCCTTAAGGATGCCTGCTTTTTCTGCAAACTCCTTCTTCAGTTTTAGGCAATATAAGTACTAGCATGTGTCCATCAGCTGCAGATATGCTCTGGACCCAAATGTAGAAACACATTCTCCAGCCTGGTTGACTGAATTTTATTCTGTTACACTGTACATTATAGATGGCTCATATCACACTTTCCCCATAAACATGGGTAAGGTTGTGCTATTCTGAATCTGTGCTTCAAGAAATACTTCATCAGTCTCTGCATTACAAAATGTAGTTTTCATATCCAATGGTTTGAGAACCTGAAATTTGAAGAATTTTCTAAAGTACATCTTTTCTCCACCCTGAGTTATATAACTCATGGCACATATCAAGATGTGTGTTCCAATTTCTTTTACTTCATGGTGTGTGACATCATCAGTGCAGCAATCAGGTTTAAGTTCAGCCACTGCAGGATTGGACGCTGAAAGATTTCAATGCTGAGATCTTGTCTGAAGATCAGCTTTTACCAGTATACCTTTTATAACTGGATTATTGTCATTATGAACGCTGATATAACTAGAAAAGGTCTAGCCCAAATATATATTCCCAAAATTTTGTGGTAAAGTCAACATTTCTCCCAACATTAAAATTTCTGCACCATTTACTGTTGAAGGATCATCTCTCATTAGTTGGTTAAAAAGATCTCCAGGTAAATCTTTCTCTTCACATGTTACTGGAATATTGGTGAATAAAGTAGGCTTAGTCAGCCACATCACTTTCAGCTCCAGCAGATGCTCCCATTTGGGGGGATTCACTTCCATCTTGATGGGCACTTCAGACATTTATTTATTTATTTATTTATTTATTTATTTATTTATTTGGTTCAGGCTCTCACTACACAGCTCGAACTCATAGTGAGTGTGCAGTACTAGGGATTGCACCCAGGTCCTTGAGCTTGCCAGGCAGGTGCTTAGACCAAAGAACTATCTCCTCAGCCTCATTGCAAGGCACAGATCTCTAACAATAGCATGACAAATGCATGTAGTCTGAGGTATCCCAACTTGCCAGAGCACTTCTTTTTTTAAATTTTTTTATTCATTATAATGAGGAAAAAAGATAAAATAGCAATGAAACAGTTTCAAGACAGGTTAGTAGAACAGTTTCAATAATTAATACATTGCATATTGTTGTCTTCATAGTAGTTATTCAGAGAGCAAGATGGAGACATGATATCTTTTCTAAACACTATTAGTACAAACCTTTCTTCTCTTGAACTAAGAGAAAGTAGCTGTATATCTATCCTAACTATTTTGTATATACATATATATTTTCCCTACAAAACAGTCCTTTATTTATATCCCCCTTTTTTATTTTGTTTTGTCAGAGATGGGTTTTCCATTGCTGTTAGAGAAGCTGTATTTGGAGAAGTCTTTAAAGGATCTTTTCATACTTGATTCCAATCTAAATACTCTAGATACTTGAATTCAGCAAAATATCCCAGTTTAGTCCAAGAGCCCTTAATAGTAGTGAATTACCAGCACAACTGGCAACTGTCTGAAGTAGTTGACTTAAGCCTTTTACAGCTCAGCATATTAATATAGCTTTACTTTTTATACATCATGGTTGCATATTTCTGCTGGATGGTTAAGACCAAGTTAAAGCAGGACCTATATAACTAAAAATGTAACTTTTGCTGTCTGATAAAGTCAGTCAAATCCCCTCAAGATTTACCCTAGAACCATGTAAAGCACCTTGTGGATCTTTTGTCAGTGTCAGCCATCTGGATGAGTCACAGCCATTGCTCAACCAATTTGCTCTCTGTGAAAGCCTGAGAGAATTTTTTCTCTCTAGGTGACTCTCCTTAGGCAAACTATGCATTGTCAATCACTTTCCTCTGTGGCCCCATAATCTCATTGACCAGAAAATTTGGGACTCTGTTTAGTTATGTGATGTCATAGCAGAGGTTCTTTTATGTCCTGAGTCCTCACTGACATTGAAGGGCTAGGGCCAAAGCAAAATCCAATAATATGCTGCATACAAGAAACAGAGCACTTCTTATTGTGTCTGATTGTGTCTTATTGTGTTTTGTCCATGGGGGCCTGCCCTTTAGCTCAGTTGTTTAAGTGACTGCTTAAACAAAGCAATCAGGATGCTGTGGTTCAATCCTCAAGCCTTACCAGACCTGCCCTGAAGGCATCCTCCTAATGTTCAGGTAAAATTTCATATAAAATTGTGACCAACATAGCAAAGTAAAGAAGCAATGTTCCTATTATGTAATTCCTACCAATATTTATCAGTAAACCAAAGTATATGTTGTAAATTAATTATACAAATAGCAGTGTTAAACACACTTGAATTTTCTCGGATTAACTAGTACTTCTAGTTTCAAGGGTACATAAAGTCACCTTTGCATGATAATGTAGAAATACTACAAACATCTTACATCTGGTATACAAAGAAATACAACAGAGGTTTTCCAAAATTTGACAACAATCCTAAAACTCTGGATGACACTAATGTGAAACTATTTTTAATATAGAAAACAAAGTTTGACCCCTCATGCCAAAGGAAGTACCAATTATCTATCTTTAGAAAATTTCTTATAGTATAAAGATACAGCTAAAAGAGACCCAGAGCACAGGCCTGACTGAGGCCACAGGATCCTGAACAGACCCAGAGAACAGGCCTGGAAAGTGGGTGAGACGACTCAGGGCTCACTGGATCCTGAATAGACCCAGAGCCTAGGCCCTGAGAGTGAGTGAGACCACCCAGGACCCTCTGGATCCTGAACAGACCCAGAGCCCAGGCCCTGTGAGTGAGTGAGACCACCCAGGGCCTGTGGATCTTCATTTGACCCAGAGTGCAGGCCCAGAGAGGACCCCTTCAGCAGAATTCCCTGCAAAGAGGCTAGAGGCAAGACCCACCCAGCTGATTCAGGAGCAGAACATCTTGCCAGAGAGACACAAAGGGTTCAACTCTAACGGCTGCAGC
>NW_004524845.1:571432-585099 GCF_000260255.1 Octodon degus | reverse complement strand
TTTGGACAATTTAAAAAAAATAAGTTTAATATATCAAAAAAAAAAAAAAGATATAGCTAAAATATGGGGAAGGTATTGTAGAGGCCGGCCACCAGGAACTTACAAAAATACTATCTCAGTTTATGAGGCTCACATTGTTTGTGGTATTTCCTGCCTTTCAGGATGACTAATCTAGTTTTTTTTTCTCATTCTAGATAAATGTCTACCTGATTTTTCATTTACAGTTTTGTATTTTGCCTTCTTAAAGAAGCTCCCAAAGTAGTTTAGGTTCACATTCCACAAAAATCTGAATTCATCTTTTTTTAGGTGCTTAGTGTATAAATATCTTTATAATTTAATGTCTTTAATATTGTAACTAAAGTCATATAATATAATATATGCCTAACATGAAATATTTATTAAATAGGCTAGTTATCTGTATTTCAAAGAATTGTCATTTCAGTAATTCTAAATCATTTTGGCCAAATTATTATTAGATCTGATTAACTGATTTTTCTTTTTCTGAGACGGAGTCTCACAGTGCAGTTCAGGCTGGGCTTGGACTCACTATGTAGCCCAGGCTGACCTCAAACTCCCATCAACCCTCCAGTCTGGGCCTCCCAAGTGCTGGGATTACAGGGGTATGCCACCATGCTCAGCTAGAACCTCTTGACATGCAGATTCCTGGCCCTACCTTGAAATTCAAATTAGAAAAAAAGACCAAAAGAATAGGTAGATAATAGGAAACAGATCTTTCTCAAATGGAAAAACAAAGGAATAAAGGAAAGAGGGAGGAGAGAAAGGATGAAGATGTGTTGCGCACATGTAACAATCCCCGTAAGGAATGTAATCATTGCATACCACAAGCATGGACAAGTAAAAAGCAAAAATTGAAAAAAAAAAAAAAGCACTAAAAACCAATGGCTGCCTGTGGAATCAAGGGTGAAAGAAGGCAAAATGGCTCTCTGCACACTGAAGAGCCAGGGAATGCAGCCAGAAGTTGAAGGCCTGGCACTCACTTCGGAGTCTGCTGTGAGTCCTTGTTAGAAAATCGAAGAACCTGCCTTGGACAAGAAAGGAACTGGAGACAAACATCCAGACTCAGTGGCAAGACCAGAGCTCTGAAGAAGCGAGAGAAGAGACACTTCCTCCTTCCTTCCCTTTTTATTCTGTCTGGGTGCCCACTCTGTGCCGCTCACACCCAGGATGGGTCTTCCTTCCTCAGTTGTGCTTTACATGCCAGTCATCCGAGGACACCCAGAACTTCACTAGCCCATGAGGCTTTTCTTATTCCAGTCAATGTGACACCACAAGTACCTGTCATAGTATATTGCTTTCCTGTCTCTTATTTTCTATGTCCTTGACTTCTTTCCATACCATATGAAAGCACTTTTCTTTCTGTTCACTTTTCTTTTTTTTTTTTTTTTTTCCTTTGGCAGAACTGGGGATTGAACTCAGGCCCTTGTGCTTGCCAGGAAAGCGTTTATTCTACTAAGCCATCTCCCTGGCCCCTCTGTTCACTTTTCTTAGGCATTATATGTTTGCTTTGCAAGAGATCTTTCTCATTATTGTTTATCATTTAATTTATCCTGCTCCTGTGTTTTGCAAGTATCATTTTTTTTTTGTCTAAATTATCGGTTTTGTTTTTATCCTTTGAGGTTCTCTGTACTACTCCAATTTCCTTGGATTTATATTATTTGTTTTCATTTTTTTCTTGTCAAAGCAAATTTTGTATAATCACCTACTGTTTCTTAGTCACTAGCTCAAATTGGCATGAGGCATATACACATTTTAAAAATGACTAAAAGAGGCAGATACAGGGAGTGGAGTTCGACCCTGGCATTCCATGCCAGCCCCACCCCTAGGACACGCTGAGACTGGGCGTGGTGGTGCGCACCTGTTTTCAGCGCTTGGGAGGCTGAAAATAGGAGGATCATTATAAGTCCAATCTGTGTAGTGAGAGTTTGTAGGCCTGTACTAAATACATTTTTTTAAATGACTGAAAGTCCTGCGTACAGCAGTAGTGTTTTAATCAGTGCACTTCACTTTGTGGTAGGTAGACAAGAAAGTGTATAGAGGTCACCAAGAATAACTCTGAGGCCAGCGTGTGGAGGTTTCTTGAACAATCTAATTTCTTCATAAATGAAACTTTTTATCTTTCTCTAGGATGTAAGTACTGGCTCAAAGCAACACGCAGTCTTTTTAACCCCAGTGCTTCATGATATCTTTTCTTTCTTCCCTTCTTTCTTCCTATACTTCTGAACCAGAATCCTTTGCGAGGTTCAAAGAAAAATTTTCAGTAATTCTGCCTTTTCCTGAAAACATTTAATGGTAGAATTCAATCATTAGGTTCTATAGTTATCTCTATTCTATCTACAGTCTTATTCTGGAATTCTGTTGTGATCTTTTGGTGCATATCAGTGGTATAAAAGTTTTCCAGACCACCCTCTCTCTGCAAATGACTAAAACTTCTAGATCAGTTTTTTCAATCTTCTTTAAAACATCAAAAAGATCATAAAATATTAAGTAATAACCAGGTCAAAATCAAAAATAGTCAGGAAGCAGTATTGTTCTGATAGCATTTGACAGCTCAAAGAAATAGTTGCAGCCACACACTGGAGATTCTAACAGGAAGGGCTCTTCTCAGTAACCTGAGATTCACAGCAGCTAAAACCTCAGGCAACAATGAGGCATGATCACCTGGCAAGGAGACAGAACCCTGGGCCACCACCTGGTTAAGGTGAGCTCAGGTTGGAACTTGCCACTGCCTGGCAGAGATAGTATAAAACTTCTCTGTAGGTAGCACCCTCATCTTACAGCTCAACTTGCATTCCTATAAGTAAACTTTCAATACACTCACAGCCTGTAATGAAGAGAAATAAGGAAAAGAGCTCCATGAGATGAAAGCAGTAAAAATCAATAAGCCTAAGAGGAACATTAAAAAATTTTAAATATCATCAAATGCATATATAAAAAACTGGCTTATTGTGTAAGACAAACTTTTAAGTTTCAGTGAAAACAAAACATTTTAAATGGCATAAGCTTTCAAAAGAAACAAGCAGAACTTCTTTTAACATATTTTGAAAACTCAGAGGCCTACTTTAATTGTAGATTAGACAAGCCGAGGAGAGAAGAAATTACTCAAACTGCAAAATGTAAGGACAAAAGATTAAATCTGCTATAGAGTTTAAGAGTCATAAAGAATAATATAGAATTGTCTCAAAAGAGCAAAATTATTATTCTTAGAACTGATGAAAAATATCAATCTACAGATCCAAGGCAAACAAATCTCAAACAACATAACTAAAAACATTAAAGCAGACACTCATCATGACAAACCTCTGAACCTGTACTTACAACAATTACATTGTAAAAGCATTCAGAGAAAAAAGGAAAACCCAGAAAGCATTAATAGCATGATGGCTAACTTTCACAACAGTAGTGCTGAAAGCCAGAAGACAATTTTCTTTCATAGACTATTTTTAGAGGAGTTTTACTTGCACAGCAGAATTGAGCAGAAAGTCTAGAGAGCCACCATTTACTTTCTGGTGCTCTACATACATGGCTTCCCCGACTAGCAACATCCCACATGAGAGTGATATCCTTGTCACACTTAAAGAAAGTATATTGATACATCATCACAACCAAAGTTTGTGGTAGGGTTCACTCTTGATGTATGTTCTACGGGTTTAGGCAAATGTATAACAACAGGTATCTACTTTATTGTATCACACTGCCAGAAAAATCTTCTTTGCCCACATCATTTTTTTAATGTATTTGGTACATGGTCTCACCATGCAGCTCAGACTGATAGTGATCTTCCTGTTTTCAGCCTCCCCAGCCTAGGATTACAGTCATGTGCCACCACACCCAGTCTCAGAGGCCAGCTCACAGCACCCAAGGGCAGGACTGGCATGGCATGTGGCACTGGTGATCAAACGCTGGTCCCTACGCTTGCCTAAGCAGGCACTTAGTCCACTGAGCTATCTCACCACCAACCTCATCATTTTTAACACATAATTCTGCTTCCCTGAAATTGATTCTTTGTCTGCTCTTTCAAACCTTATCTATCCTTCCATAACAAATCAAATCTAAATCAGATTGCAAAGCAAGTGTGTCTAATCCATATCCCCAGGCCATATATAACCCTGGACAGCTATTAATGTGGCCTCACAAGATCATAGGATTTTTAAATTATTTTGATTGCTAGCAATGTTTTTCATGACTTGATTGTAGTGTATTAAAGAACAGACTGTGTGAGTGATGACAGAACACTGTGTAGAAGAGAGCATAGTGCAGGGCTAAACATGCCTTCCACACCCACCACACACAGGCAGTCCGGTCAAAACCTGAATGTATCAGACATCACATGTATTTGTGCATCTTAGCAAGTAAAATGCAGTGAATACCAACAATAGTATTTCAAACTACTTACTTGTGTGTGTGCCTGCGAAGACAGTTGCTTATTATTATTAAGCACACATGTAAGTTTTATTATTTATTAAACTTGAACTTTTTGGCCTTTGCTATTTTGTAAAATGGTTTGGTAACTTTAAAACATTAAAAAATAAAGGAAGTTTTGTTGCTTATACACATTAACTAGATTGTATATTTTTTATGTGACCCAAGACAATTTCTCTTCATGCAAAGTGGTCCAGGCAAGCCAAAAGGTTGGACACATAGCATCAAGCTGTCCCAGACCTTCTTCCTCTGAAGCCCTGTTTAGTGGTAGTGTATGGATATTATGTAAGCAGCACTTTTATAAGTGAAAGAGATCAGAATTTATGAAATGACATTATAATATCTTAAAAGAAAATATGTGGTTACTAGACTTCTATATACAGTAACATTTCAATAATAATGACAAAATAAATGTATTCCAGATAAAGAAACATAAAGACACTTCACCACAAATAGATCTTCAGTAAAGGAAATTCTAAAAGGCATATTTTGGTCAGAAAGAAAATCATCCCAAACCCAGTGCTAAAAAGACAAAAGCAATAGAGTGAATAGTAAATATGAAGATGGGGGAAAGAAACAACCTGAGTGGCATCCAGTGATCAGTTTGGAAGCAAAACCAGGTAGTTGAGAGAGCCACAGGGAGAAGGGTCCTACAGACCTGCATGGTCCTAGAGCAAAATAAAAGTGTACAAATTTACTTTATGATATCCAACTACAAAAAAGAAAGGAATTAATAACAAAAAGATAACTGGAAACTATGCTTAAGAATTAGGAAATAAACTTCTGAATTTCACATGAGTCAAAAAGAAATACTAATAAAAAATAGAAAATATTTTGAACTATAATACAATATATTTTATATATTATATATCTATTTGTATAATCATATATCCATACGTGTATCTCGAAAGGACCAGCAGTTCACCCTTAGGGGGTTAGATCCCCGTACCACAAGAATAATGTGGAAGTTCTAATAGATAATGGCCTCGATATCATTGTCTTTGATGTTATAGCAACAGAGTGATTATTCTTCACTTTCATTTATGGTCTTTAATTCATAGTCTTTAAAAGAAAAGGAGATAAATATATATTAATTAGCTACATGTAGTTATAATTCCATTGAGTCATTTTAAACATGTATAAAATGTAGCACAATCTGATATACTGTTTCTTCTTTATTTTCTTCTTCTTCTTTTCTTTAGGCATCTCAAACTTACCATTAAAACAAACAGGTAGCACCTAGACACATGTATATATTTACAATCTGCAGCCTGGTGTGGTGGCCCATGACTGTAATCTTAGCATGCAGGGGGCTGGGGCAAGAGGATCGTTATGAGTTTGAGGCTAACCTGGGCTACACATTGAGCTCCAGGTGAGCCTGAACTGCATAGCAAGACCATTTCTCAAAAACAAGAAACAGGTCTCTGACTGGAGTTACCATCAGACATGTTGACAAACCACATAGACAGGTAAGTACATTTTGCTTTTCTAAACATACACATTATGAAATAATATGTGAGTTGATCAGATATCAAATAAAAATGTTTTTGTTGGCTTACTAACAAAATATGGATTAAGTGATTTTTAAATAGAATGTTATCAACAATGACTAAATATTATTTCATATATTTAATATTTTGGAAAGAATTTTAATTCCCAGAAACAAGGTATTTTTTAGTTCCCCACAAACTTTTTTTCTTTGTGACAAGGTCTCTCTTTGTTGTTTAGCCTTGGACTCTGTGTAGCCCAGGCTGGCCCGAACTCATGGCAACCGTCCTGCCACACCTTCCCAAATGCTAGGATTACAATTTTCATAGTTTCCAGTGCACAGATCTTCCATCTCTATTGTTAAACTTATTTCTGTTCCTGTGGCTTTGGGAATGAGTTCCTTAATATCACATCAAAATCTCAAGCTGCAAAAAGAAAGTATAAACAAGTAGAACTTCACGGAACCAAAAGGTTTCTGCACACCAAATAAACTATCAAAATCAAAAGGCAACTTACATATTGGGAAAAAGTATTTACAAACCATATATCATTGGGTAGAGGTTAATATCTAAGATTTATAGAGAATAATACAGCTCAACCACTAGCAAACACAAATTTTAAAATGGGCAAAAGAGCTAAGTAGACATTTCTCCAAAGATGACATAAAATGGCCAAAGGTCCATTGCCTATTGCAAGGAAAACAAGAATCAAACCACTGTGAGGCACCTCTGTAGAGCTGTTCAGGTAGTTGTCACCAAAACACAAGTGATGACTGGAGAAAGGAAAGACTTGCACACTGTAGGAGGTGATATGGACGGTGCAATCATAATAGATTATGGTACAGAGATTTCTAAAGAAATAAAACTAGAATTACCAGCTGGTGTGGTGACTCTGGGAAGCTGAAGCAGGAAGATCACAAGTTTGAGCCCAGCCTGGGCAACTCAGTGACTTAGCAAAACCCTGTCCCAAAATTTAAAAAATAAAAATTTAAAGGACTAAGGATGTAGCTCAGTGTAAAGGCTCTCAACTCATTTCCCAGTGCTGGACCAAAAAAAAAAAAAAAAAAAAAAAATCCAGCTACTATATGACACAGAAATCCCTCTTCTGGGTACACATCAAGTCAAAACAGAATCACCACCTTGTGGAAATGTCTGCACTCTGTATTCATTGCAACACTGCCCAACCACCAAGATATGAAAACAAGCTCGGCACCACCCAACAGGAGTTCTTGCAAAAGGGTAAAGAAACATGTGCATGTGTGTGTTATTTATACTTTAAAAGAGGAGAAGCACCTGCTATTTACCATATTATGGCTGGAGCTGGAGGATATTATACTGAATGAAAAAAATCTAACATAGAAAAATATTGCATGACCTCACTCGTGTGAAATCGTTTTGCAAAAGGTCAAATATAGAGAGAATAAAATGGTTGCCACAATCAGCAGTGCAAGGTGAAAAGAGCAAGATTTAGGTCAAAGGATATCAATAAGCAAGGTGAACAAATCATAAGATGAAAAGTACAAGATCAATTATAGTTATTAATAACTTATTGTGGTCAGGCTTTTTATGAAATGAGTAGATTATTGGTGCTTTTGTCATGGGAAGGAAACAAACAGCTGTGTGAGATGAACAGTCTGTCAATTCCACTACAGTAACTATTTCACTATATATGTACCTTATACATTGTATGCCTTAAATATACACAAGAAAATTCATTTTTAAAAAAGAAACAGCATGAGCTGGGCATGATGGTGCACACCTGTAATCCCAGCACTGAGGAGGCTGAGGCAGGAGGATGTTTGGGAGTTTGAGACCAGCCTGGGCTATGAAGTAAGCGCAAGGCCTGCCTGAACTGCATAGCAAGAAACTGTCTCAAAAAGACAAAAAACAAAAAGCAAACAAACAAATAAACTCAGCAGGTATATTTGTAAAACAACTTTTAATAAAGCGAAACTTAAGAGAGCCACGTCGCCCTCCAACTTCCTTACTTTGGAAAAACATAGCAGACATTATTTATAATGATACATATGAGGAAAATTCTGTAGCAACCAATGTCTAGGTAACAAATCAATTCCCCGTGTGTCTCTCTATTCTTATGATTTCTAGTCCAAGGATTAGTATGAGCCACCTGTTCATGATTTTCTAAATTAAATATATGGACTTGGTCTGTTAATAAAATAGGCTATTAATTACTTTGCTTATAGAAATGTTCCACAAAGAAACATGACTTCTAGAAGCTAATAGGACATGTATTTTAATTATATACAAAAAATGTTTACTAGGTTTTATTTTCCAGGAGCAATACTATGTCTGCTTAGATGAAACTCAGTTCAGTAATTACCCTGTTATACAAAAAGTGCCTTTCAACCACAAATCTTGAGAAGCTCAGGCTTGAATTTGGGTCAGTTGTTCCTATACTGCAGGTATCTGGGTGTTCTCTATTAACAAAGTCCAAAGTCCAATGCAATTAAGCATAAAAAAGGAACAGAGTCCGATTGAACATATACAAGGAAGCTGGACAGAGTGTAATTTAATTATCTGTGCTGGAATTCATCCAGGCCTCCAGCTGCCACCAGCAAAGTACTCTGGGATCTCTAATGACCACAAGTGGTCAGGATTCCTGTTTTACAGCTCATCCAGTTAATTACCAAGCACATGTTCTGCTATACCATTAGGTGACAGGGCTAGGGAATCCACTCAGGTAATTAACAACTTGAGGCCCTGTGTTAGTTTCCCAGAGGATTTTTCAGGGTATGTTATGTGGCCTCACAAACACACACTGAAGAAGTATTTCCATAGCAGATAATGAGAGACTTCAACAATTTCTTCTTTAGCTGATTAGGGGGAAGACACTCTCTACAGCACGCATAAGGTTAGAGTTGAAAAATGGTGGACACTGGGAGTCTGTAGGAGCCAGGCCTGCTCTGCCTTTTCATTGTGGTCGTGAAGAAAATGTGCACGTTGTTTTGCATGTTTTTCTATTTCCTAGAGAAATTCAAACTTACACTTTATAGCAGTCCTGTTTTGGGACCTGAAAGTATTCTTCAAGGTAAAATTTCATGGCACAGCTACTGCCTTCTCATATTTTTACATTAAAATATAGTTCTGACTTTAATTTCCCCTCTTGGATGTAGTATAATATCTGCTATCTCAAAATACTTGACAAATTAGATAGATGATAGATAGATAGATAGATAGATAGATAGATAGATAATTTCTCCCAAAGTGAAAAATAGCAAAGATTTTCCAATAACTTAGCTCAGTGGTTCCTAGATACTATTACATTGACCAAATGCATCTGATTCACATTTGCAGTTTATTAAAAATAGAGATTCCTGAATTCCAAATCTACCAAATCACAATGACCGAGTATGGGAGCAAGGAATTCAGAGCCCCAGCAAGCCCAGAAAGGTCACCCTGTTTTTGAGAACCAAAACTCTAATTTCCTTTTTAGGCAAAATAACAAAGGTCTAGTGAATATTTTCAAAGAGGAAACCTTATCTCTACAATGCATATAATACAATATCCTTCTACTTTTACTGTGTCTTTTCTTTCTTTCATGCACAGCTTCTATTTTAGATATTATCATCTAGACATCATCATCTCAGTTATCAAGCTTAATTTCTTTTTTCCCAGTGAGCACTGTGCAAAATTACTTTGGGATCTTATTAAAACCGATGTTAATTAACTTGACCGTATTTATTCTCACTCAGATAATCCATGAGAGACATTGAACTTTAGACACCAGGGAAGTTAAAATGCCTATGACGCAAACAGGAGCATTAGAAAAAGATGACTGGACAATTTAAAGCTAACTAACTGATACTTTTTCCTGTTACTGTAGCTGATGTTCCAAAGTAATGGCTCGTTTGTAACTAGAAGGAAGGAGACACTTGAAGACATTACACAAATCTGGCTCCATGGCAGCAGCCAGAGTGGGGCAGACAGCTTAATCTTGCCGACGCAATGGAGATTTTATTCATCTGTAAAATGAGAAGGTTGTGTTTCAAGATCTCTTAACTCCTTTCTTGCTTCAAACTGCCAGTAGTCTCTGAATGTTAAGAAATTTAACAATATTGAGCATGCAAAATTAGCAAAGTCGTGTGATAGCATTATAACCTGGAAGAATTAAGTAGCTTTTATAAAGAAGAGTAGAAAATAGTTCCAGGCCAGTCAAGTGACCTTTTGTCTCAGCTTCCTCAGCACTGATTGGTTTTCAGCAAATAGAATTTTCAGTGTTAAAACTTGGGCAGTCTGAGGCAAACCAGAATGACTTGTCATCCTAAAGCTGGAGAGTAAGTCCATGAAATACAAATGGAAAAGTTTTTACCTTGTAAATACAATTAATCTTTTGACACATTGAGAGGTAAGGCTGGAATTCCCAAATTACAATAGGTGGCTAGAACACAAAATACATTCAAATTTCTGTCATATCTCAACTGTGATTAGAATATATGCATCTCAGAGTGAGAGGAGAGGACCTTCTCAGGTTAAGTGCAACAGAGCACATGAGAATGAAGATAAACATTTTTATTAAAGAGGAACCTGGGGATTTTTATTGTCATAAAACTGAGTTACATATAGTACTTTAGAAATATAATCTATAGCCTCTTAAACATATATAGAGACCTACAAACAAAACAGCAATTGGGCTGCGGAGATACGTCAGTGGCATAAGCACTTGCCTGGCAAGCACAAAGTCCTGAGTTTGATCCCCAGTACAAAAAACAAAAAACAACAACAACAAAAACCCACCAATTGGTCTCTTTCAGAGATAAACAGGGACTCACTGACCAGTTCTACCTGTTACTTGGCCTCCCAGCTAATATTTCTGATCCTAATATATAAGCCTGCCCCAGTGACTTAGGATTCATTCAGAGTATATCTAAGGATTAATTCACAAAATTAAATAATTACTTCATTTCCTTTTTAAAGTTAATATGTGTGGTGGCTGTGTTGGGGCATCAGATTGGCTTTGAGATCTGTCCCAGTGTGGCTATCTACATTTCTGATTGTGTCTGGTGGGATATGGAGGGATGGCTCACTTGTCCACATCTGGTTCCTCACCCCTCATCTCTGACATTGCTCTTTTGCCCTCTTCCCTGGCTGCTTTGCTTTGCCAAGTTTTTCACCATGACTCTTCTGCAGCCTAGCCAGCTGACCACAGACCGAACCCCTTAAAATATGAGTCAAATTAAACCTCTTCTCCTTTAACCTGTGTGTTTTGTCCAGTAGTGGGAAGACTGACTATTATAGAAAACTGGTACCAGAAATGGGGTTGTTGCTCTGATTAAACCTGACAATGTTGTTACAAACTTTTGGAACCAGGTTGAGGTAGGATTTTGGAAAGACTTGGAGATTTAGGCTAAAGAAGCCCTAGAATACTGTAAGCAAAAGCTGATAGATGATTGTGGTCAGAGTTCAGAGGACAAGAAAGAGGCTAAGAACACAAATAGTAAACACCAGGCTTGCAAGCTTTTAGGTAGAAAAGACTTCATCATCAACTAGACTAGCAGATGTGTGTTAAACTCTAGAAACAAATATTGTCTACATTTTGCTCATACCCTTAGACTTTTTAGGGGACTGAGGCTAAGGTTCATAGACTAATTGATGTGTTAGAAGAAAATGAAAGTCAGCAAAACATTTAGGCTGTGACACAGGTACCACTGGCTTCCTTTAACCAGATTTAGTGTGAGAATTGAAGGCAAATGCAGAAAATACAAAAAACTTAAATTTAGGCTCAGAAGGAACCATGTGCAAAGTTGGAGCTGCTGAAGAGATTAGCACATTAAAAAGAAGCCACTTACTTTGTGTAGGGATAAGAAGAAAGATGCCTTGAAGGCATCTCAGAAACCAGCAGGCCCTCATTGGTCATAGGCTCAAGGTTGCAAAACTGTAAATTTTCATTTAAGAACAGAGTCCCTAAAACCCCTTCTCAAGAAGGACCTCCTAGAAAATTGGTTCCCTAGGATTCATTTCATACTCAACCATGCAAGCACCAGAGATTTTTGCAGCCAGGCTCCAAAAGAACCCAACTACTACTCCTGTTGACAGCAGACCTTGGCATCATCCCTGAGGCATCCCTGGTTTGTCAGTCCTGCATACTGCAAAAGTTGTGGGATCTGGGAGGCTTCTACAAAGATTTCAAAGGAAGACCTAGGAGGCTAGGGAAGGAAGCCCCGGTGAACCTGGCAGGAATGAAGCCAAAGTGTAGTAAAGACCCCAGGAAGTCAGAAGTGCCAGAAGTGTGGAAAGTTGCCAAGGAAAACTGCAGGCTGTAAATGGAGCTAACCCAAGAGAGAAAGCCTTGTGGGGTATAAGACTGTAGAAGTAGGGCTCCTGGAGCCCTTTCAAAGTCATGTTTTACTACCGTGTGTCCAGATATCACATATGAAACTACAAGGGAGTGTCACTACAGGAATCATCACAATAAATTTTTCACTTGGAAAAAAAAAGAAGCTACAGGACTTAACAATTGCCTGGCTAGATTTTTGTCTTGCTTTGGTCCAGCCCTTTTCTACCCTCTTATTGATTCCTTTTGGAAGGGGAATGTTTACCTGTGCCATTGTACCTCAGGATTATGTAACTTTTTTTAAAATTTATTTACAGAGACTCAAACCAAACTTTTGCCTGGAGTCTCAGAAGAGACTTGGGCTTAATCTATTTAGCAATGCTAGAACTATTGAGACTTTGGGGAAGATATTATTGTGTTTTGGTTGTGCACCAGATAGTTGATTCATATTTGGCAGAATTACTAACTTACTGTTAATAATTTGGGAGATTAAATATGTTTGTAATGTTGACAAGGAGTAGAATGTGGCAGTTAGGGTGGATAGTTAACTTGATTGGTCTTGGGTCTACCCTGGGGATTGGTGCAGCTCATTTCTAGCTGTGTCTGGGTAGATCATGAAATCATGACTTTGGGTGTTATATCTGGTTCCTGGCACTGTTATCCTGGTCTGTTTCCCCTTCACCATGAATTAAGTAGCTTTGTGCTACCATGTCTTCCACCCTGATTATCTCTGCCATGGAGCCAACTGACAATGTACTGAAAGTCTCTAAAAGATAGTAAAATTAAACCTCTCTTCCTTTAAGTCGTGGTTGATAGCCACTATGTCTAGCCATATGAGAACTGGCAAGTGCAATACAAAAGATAGCTGACGTTAAAATGTATATTTGGTAAGAGAGGATTCTGGGTAGATGGAAGAGTAGAAAATGGCCTGATCTTTCTCTCCACTAAGTCAACCAGTACACTAGGATGATATATCTGATGTAATGATTTTGGAATTCTAATCCACTAAAAGTTTTTAGCTTCTAGGAAAAGGTTTGGATGATGAATTACAATTAGTTCTGGGCAGATTTAGCTTCACCTCTCCTCCTCCCACCCTATCTGTGAGTGGGCAGCAATGCATGTGCTCCTGCAGCAGCTCACACACACCCTATGGGAGCCAGGGTGAGTGTAAAGGACACGAAGAATGTGGACTTCTGCTTTCACCTCATGGAGGCAACAGAAATGTCATCATTGTTGCTACACCGTACTCCCTTGTAGCAAGTGGCTCCTGACTCCCTCGGAGAGACTCTCAGAGACCTAAGGACTGACACATGTTCCCTCTTGTGTTGTTCTTTATTTCTGCTTTAAGAACCAGACATTGATATGGAAAAGGAGAAAAGACAGAAAGAAAGAAGAAAGAAAGAAAGAAAGAAAGAAAGAAAGAAAGAAAGAAAGAAAGAAAGAAAGAA
>NW_004524845.1:570518-571282 GCF_000260255.1 Octodon degus | reverse complement strand
GAAAGAAAATACATGTATATACATAGTGTGGCTGGGATGGTTGTGTGTCTGGGTGGACTTCAGGTACTATGTCTGTGCTACTAGATTCTACAAGTTTGTTGAAGGGAACAGTCAGTTAGTGCCTAATTGTTTGGTCAGGTTTTTTTTTATTTTGTAAAAAGAATAAAAATGGTAAATTAAAATGGGGCTAGGGAGATAGCTCAGTAGAATAAGCACTTTCCTGACAAATACGAGGGGCTGAGTTCAATCCCCAGTTCCGCCAAAAAAAAATGAAAACAATACAGAATTTCACAAAACTAAATAATAGGAATTCAACAATGGTTGTTAAATGGCATAATGTTGTCTTCAAACTAATTGCTTTGATTACCATACATTAGCATGCAAAATTGCTTTTTAAAAAATTTATAAGAAATTTTAAAGAAGAAGAAAAAAATTTAAACATTAACGGCTCCTTTCAGTAGACCAGCACAATCATCCAAGCCATCCTTTCCTTTCTTCCTTTCTTTTTTCTTCCTTCTTTCCTTTTTTCATCCTTTTCCTCATCCCAGTTGTTCCTTCACTTTGAAAAGATTGTTTCCCTTTCACAGCATCTATTGTAATTTTCAGAGTTTATTTACTCTTTCTGTTTGTTTTTTTTTCCATAATTTTATTGAGAAACAAATAGCAATGAGACAGTTTCAAACCAGATTGGTAGGACAGTTTCAATAATTGACACATTGCATACATTCTTCCTAGTGGTTAATTGCTGTACAAGATGCGGACAT
>NW_004524845.1:561665-569318 GCF_000260255.1 Octodon degus | reverse complement strand
TATTACAGTATCTCACTGCACATTCACATCTCAGACTCACAGTGATCCTCCTGTTTTCAGCCTCCCCACCACACCAGATTGCAGGTGTGCATGACCACATCTGGTCTATACTACATATTTTTTAACATTTCTCAGCTGAAGAACATTTGGGTTGTTTCCAAGACTTAGCTAGGACAAATTGTGCTATTATACACATAGGTTATATAAATCACTGTTATATGATATTTTCAGCTCTTAGGAGGAGAAGAGCTGGATTGATTGAGACCTACAATACTAGCTGTTGTTTTTAATTTTTATTTATTTATTTGTTACAAGGTCTTGCTATGCAGTTCAGACTCATAGTAATCCTTCTGTCTCAGGCTCCCCAGAGCTGGGATTACAAGCATGTGCCACCATGTCCTGTTTCAGGGGCAGCACAACATGCCCAGAGTTTCAGGGCTGGCACACTATGTGGAACTCAGGATCAAAGCCAGCTCCTTGCACTTGACAGGCAGGTGCTCAGACAGCTGAGTTATCTCCCCAGCCCTGATCCTAGCTGCTTTTCATTTTTTAGGAATTTCCACACTGATTTCCATAGTGGTTGTACCAGTCTACATTTCCACCAACAGTGCAGAAGGGTTTGTTTTATTCCTCACAGATCTTCCAGCATTTGTTTTTGGTTGACTTCATTTTTTTTTTTTTTTTGAACTGGGGATTGAACTTAGGCCCTTAAACTTGCCAGGCAAGTGCTTATTCTACTGAGCCATCTCCTCAGCCCTTGGTTGACATCTTGATGATAGCTATTCTTTCTGAGGGAAGATGGAATTTCAGTGTTGGTCTAATTTTCATTTCTCGAATGACCATTGATGTTTAACATTTTTTGTATATTTATTTGCCATTTGTATTTCTTCTTCTGAGAAATGTATATTCATCTCAGATGCCCATTTTTGGATTGAGTCTTTGATATTGGAGGCCTGATGTGTGTGAGGAACAGTCAACTAAAATAGTTTGCCAATTCGTGGGTTTTCTTTTTACTCTGTTGGTTTGACATGCGGAAACTTTTCAAAAAAGATGAGATCCCAGTTGTTGATTCTTTGAAGCATTGCTCATGCAATTTAGTTTTTGTTAATGAACTCTCTACCTACCCCTATGTCTTGAAGATTTCTACCTAATTTCTCCTTTAGTAGATTTAGTGTTTCTGTATTAATATTTAAATATTTTACCCATTTTGTTTGTAGCTTAGTGCATCATGATACACATGGGCCTAATTTTAGCCTTTGGCATATGAAAAGCCAGTTTTTCCAGCACCATTTATTAAAGAGGCTATTTTTCTTTCAGTGAACATGTTTGGTCTCCTTTTCAAAGATAAGGTAGCTAAGTGCGTTTGTATTTGTGTCTGTATCTTCTAATCTTTCCCACTGATCCTCGGGGGGGGGGTTGTTTGTTTGTCTGTTTTTTGTTTTGTTTTGTTTTTTGCCAGTACCATGTTGATTTTATCACGATATCTTTGTAGTATAATTTCAAGTCAGGGATTGTGATGCCTCCAACCTTGCCTTTATTGCCCAGGATTGCCTTTGTTGTTCTAGGTCTCTTCTGTTTGTATATGAATTTTTTTTTATTTTTTCTCTAGATCTGTGAGGTATACTAATGATACTTTGGGACTGCATTGAATCTGTGTAACAATTTTGGGATTATGACCATTTTCACAGTGTTGATTCTTCCTATCCAAGAGCAAGTAATATCTTTCCATTTTCTGAAATTCTATTTGATCTCTTTTCTCAGTGTACTGTAGTTTTCACTGTATAAATCTTTTACTTCCTTTGTTAGATTGATTCCTAAGTTTGTTTTGGTTTGGTTTGGTTTGGTTTGGTTTGGTTTGGTTTGGTTTGGTTTGGTTTGGTTTTTTTGCAGAACTGGGGATTGAACTCAGGCCCTTGTGCTTCTCAGGGAAGCACTTATTCCACTGAGCCATCTCCCCAGCCCAGTATTTTTTAATATTATTTTGAAAGGTGTGGATTCCCTAATTTTTCCCTCAGTGTATTCACTGTTTGTGTATGGAAATGCTATTGATTTTTGAATGTTGACTTTGTATCCTGCTACACTACTTTATTTTTGTTATTAAATCTGTAAGTCTCTTAGTGAAGTTTTTGGGGTCTTTGATGTAGAGTATCATGTCATCTGCAAATAATGATAATTTCACTTTTTCCTTTCCAATCTCTCTTCTTGAATTATTCTGGCTAATGTTTCTAGAACTATATTGAATAGAAATGAATCTTATCACACCACTGAATTTGATAGATAGTTTTGCAAGGTACATCAGTCTGGATTGGAAGTTATTTTCTTTCAGAATCTGAAATACATCACTCGAAGCTCTTTTGATTTGATGGTTTCTGTTGAGAAATATGCCATGATTCTGAAGCACTTTCC
The DNA here is from genome assembly GCF_000260255.1 of Octodon degus. Classification (NCBI taxonomy): domain Eukaryota; kingdom Metazoa; phylum Chordata; class Mammalia; order Rodentia; family Octodontidae; genus Octodon; species Octodon degus. Next base: position 566,912 of record NW_004524845.1, on the reverse strand, counting down.
ATTGTAGGTGATATGTTTCTTCTCTTTAACAGCTTTTAATATTCTGTTCTTTCGCTGAATTCTGGGATCTTGATTATTATGTGGGTTTTTTAACAGTTATTGGTGGTATATTGTTTTCCATGAAATCATATTGTACTGTTCAGTTGTCATTTCCTGGTTCATTGTTATTTTTAAGAGATCTTTTCTTTTGTGATCACTAGCTGCAATGCTGTCTTCAAGGTCTAAAAGTCTATCCTCAGTTTCACTGAAGTAGCTTTGCCAGCTTTCAATGGAATCCTTAATTTCCTGGATATCTGTTTGAATCTGTTTCACACATTTTAAGTGTTTCCTATATTGTTCATTCAATGTTTCCATTGTTGTCCTTCTCCTATTTTTTAAATCTATATCTTCTTTAGATGCACTGAGTAATTCTTTCATGATAGTTGTCATTTCTTTTTAACCTGAGAGATTATTTCTGATCTAATTTTTTCTATAGCCCAATGTAATTGTTTTTTACTTTAGTTGCTATCATTTCAGCAATTTCAGGCGTCTGATTTCCAATTTTTTTTCTCTTCTTTCCCATAATTTTAATGATTTCCAATTTTTTTATGTCCTTGTCTCCTGGATTTCTTCTGGGTGGGCTGGGGATCTGAGATTGCCTTTTGCTCCTTTATTTTGACAGTTTGAAACTCCTAATGTTCACCTAAGCTCAGCAACAACAATAGGAGGGCAGGGTTTGGGTCAGCAAGGCTCCCAGGACAGTTGAAGAGTGGGATAGGCTCACCAAAACTCCTGCTGTCAGGGGCCCAGCCTGCCCTCCACACCAGTGGGGTTGGAGAGTGGGACAGGGCTCACCTGAGCTCTGTAGCTGTCTTGGGTTCAGCTTGCCTTCAGTGCTCCATAGTTGTCCAAGCCAAATCCTGCACTTTGTAATAGTGGGGGTGGTGGACTGCAGCCTACAGAAGCTCCCTTGGAGGTTGTTTGATCAGTTTTGCATGCTTGTGTCTAGTGGCCTGAGTGATTGCTTTGGGGGTGGCAGTGTGCAATATAATGATCATTGTTGATTTCCTATCATCTTGTTTTGAAATCATATATCATTTTTATTCTCTTTAAAATAAAAGAAATACAAAAATAAAAAAATAAAAGTGAGACATTTAAGACTAGTACACCCAAAACAAACTTTGTATATGAAAGAAATTAGAACATCACCATGCATGCTGGTAAGGCCTTGATTAGAAAAGCCTGAAGAACTTTAAGTTTACTCTACAGTCTAGTTCTTAGCACAGAAGAACATTACAGAAATACAAAAACCTAGGGCCGGCCAAATAGCTCAGTGGATTAAAGCACGTGCAAGCTGGCACAGGGGCTGGGAGTTTGCTCTCCCGGCCTGCCGTGCAGCCCTGCCCCTGGGGTGTGCTGAGATAGTAATTGAGATGGGCATGGTGGCACACACCTGTAATCCCAGCTCTTAGGAGGCTGTAGACAGGCAGATCACTATGAGTCTGACTAGTAGTGAGACCATGAACACCCTATAGACCCTTCCCTAAAAAAAAAAAAAAAAAAAAAAAAAGAAAGAAAGAAAGAAATCCAAAATCCAACACACAATACCCAGTAGAGACTCTGATTTCCAGAGATACCACATCATCAATGAAAATATTCTGATTTCAGTAACGACAAGAAAATCACAAGGCATACAAAGAAACAGTTTAGTATGGCCTATTGAAAACAATTAACATAAGCTGTACCTGAAGGGCTTGCGGGTTAGCTCAGTTGTTTAGTCAGGTGCAGGGGCCTTCAGTTCGATCCCCAGCTTCACATGCCACACCAGACCAGCAGCGGCTGGGGTTCGAGCCCCAGCCTGCCATGCTAGCCTTGCTCACAGGGCTCGAGGATACGGCGATTGAGACTGGGTGTGGTGGCGGGTGCCTGTAATGCCAGCTCTTTGTGAGGCTGAACACAGGTGGATCACTATGAGTCTGATTTACTGTAGTGAGACCCTGAGACCCTGTAGACCTTTACAAAAAAAAAAGTCCCTGAAAAAGACCTAGTCTGCATTCTGTTGCCCACATGAAAAAGAAAAGAAGAAAGAAAGAAAGAAAGAAAGAAAGAAAGAAAGAAAGAAAGAAAAAAGAAAGAAAGAAAGAAAGAAAGAAAGAAAGAAAGAAAGAAAGAAAGGAAAATTCTCCACATAGATGAATTTTCCACATAGGAAGACAGAGATTGGCTTGGAGAAAGCCTGTAGGTCCATCCAGATAAATGGATAAAGAAACTATGGTATTAACGCACAAGGAAGTACTACTCTGCCATAAAGAAGGCTAAACTTGAGTCATTTGGAAGAAACTAGATGCACCTTAAGACCATAATGTTAAGTGAATTAACTCAGGCACACAAACTTAAATATCACATGGTTTCTTTTATATGAAATGCTCAATATATAAATAAAGTGTAATGTAAAAGACAGAGGATAGGCAAATGATAGAAAAAAACATTGCAGTCTGGCATGGACAATGTATATAAGAGGGTACCTTGATTTGTGTAATTCTCTTTTATTTTTTACATGGGTTTTGGCCTGTCAATCCACATATATAATACTTAACTTTATAAGAATTTACAAGACAAATAAATAAATCTGATGCTGCCCAAGGGGGAAAAAAATGAGAGTTGAGGGGAAGGGAATAAGAAGAATTGAGATTGTTCTGTATGTGCACCAATTCCCTACCATTAAAGCCATCATTGCATACCACAAACATGGACTCATTAAAATTTTAAAAAGAAGACAGTGACTGGCAGGATGAATAACGGATACAGAATCCATCTGCATGCTACCTATAAGAAATTGACTTCATATCAAAGACACTATTAGGATCATAATTAAAGGATGAAAAGCCACATTTCATGCAAACAGTAACCAAAAGACATCAGGACAGCTATGTAACTATCAAACAAAATAGTTTTTTTAATCAAAAAATACCTTACTGGGTACAGTAGTTTCTGGTTTCTAAAATGGATATTCAGATTGATGGTGGCAGTCATGACTCAATAACCTAAATGTACCCCCTACTGTGAAACCATACACAACAAAAATGATCAAAATGGCAAATGGTATACATCGTGTTTATTATCACAATAACAAAACGCATATTTGTATTCAATCCGCAAAGTGCAAAAAGGGCTTAGCAGAGTGAACAAAGTAGTTTCCCTTGCAACTTTTTAAAAGAAAACAGAAAAAAAAAAAAAAGACAATGGACTCATATCAGCCTGAATCTGCTGACTTCTCAGCAACATATAACATGAGGGATTGCACTTTCTCTTATGTGAACAAAGTACCAAACTTGAAAATATGTAACTTTGAAGTGTCAAAGTCCTGTCAGCCACATTAGAGCTTGAGGGGGAAAACACATCAGGAATTTTGATACTATCTTTATTTAAAATATTGGTCTTTTTGTTCATTGTGTTTTTTTTTTTTTTTTTCCTGTGGCTTGTTTTGGGCATTTAAACCACTGCAGTAGGTACTGTTCACCCTGCTTTCTGAGGCCTTCCCACACCCTTAAATTCTGTGCACAAAGCAGTCTCCCACCCTGAAGCCCCCACTCCCACACCCATGACATCTTGGTTTTCTGCCATTTTCCTCCCTTCCCAGACTCCCCTCCATCTTCTTTGCATCTCTTCAACAAAATTTCATGTTTTTCAGTTTCATCTCAGGTCTCCTTTCCTGGTGATCTCAGCTGATTCTATATTCTATCAAGTCCCACACTGCTTCTCCTCACTTTATCTTCCAGCCAGACACTTGGGGTAACTTCGCCCAAATCTAACCTCAATCCTTCATTCATGTTGTTTCGAGCAATTCCTGGTCCTGTGAAGCATTTCCAGAAGCATTTTTCCCATTGCCAATCACAAACTTCCTCTTGTGAGAATGAATACTTCTGAACTCACCAAAACACTCTCTCTCTCCCCTCCTTCCACCTGCCTGCCTCATCTGCCATGTGTGGAGAGGGAGAGAAAGGCACAGAAACCTGCCTCCACTTTCCCTCCAGCCGCTCAAAGGTGCCTAAGCCCTCTCTGTTCCACAGCCCCATGCATACTCTTCTCTCACTATTGCATTTCCTTGCTTTGCAGGCAGACTTCTCACTTCAGCACACATATTTCCACCAGAGAGAACTTCCCTGACCTCCTGATTATATTAGGCTCCTCCTGCTGTGTATACTTGTGAAATGCATAGCTTTCCCTCATTTATATTCCTCATTATGTATTACTGAAGACACTTGTTTGGTTTTTTATTTCCTTACTATATTATAAGCCTCATGAGAACAGGGGACATGCCCGTTCTGCTGGTATACATCCAGCCCTAACATTTCCTAGCACTTACCAGACACATTTTTTTCCAGCACCAGGGATTGAACTCGGGACCTTGTACTTGTCAGGCAGTTGCTTATGCCGCTGAGCCATATCCCCAACCCAGACACTTATTTAATGAGTAAGGCCATAAGGGGTGGTCAGTAGACGCAGCTCCCATCTAAGCAGCAAATACACTGTTAGTAAGTGACTGAGCTGCAGTGGTCACAACTAGAAAGCAGCGAGCCTACTAGGAAGGGGCTAAATTGAAAATTCTGGTAGCCGCCTTTTGGTCCTCTCCTGCGTGAAAGCTAATGGGGGCCCTGAGCTCAGTAATAAATGACTTTCCAAATTCCAATCTGGCTGATCTGGTTCTTATTCTGAGTGACCCATAACATTTGGGGGCTCATCTGGGATCCCCTTTACTGGGGATCAATCTGAGGAACCAGAGTTTTTGGAAACCATTTCCCAGGGGAGAATTTCTGGCCCCAGGATAGTCTCTGAAAACATACAAATTTTATCATTTGAACCTCTGAGCCGACTGTAAGTTCTTATGATCCAGAGAGTCATCTTTGGAAATCTGGAACACCCTTACTAGGTCACTTACATTCAGGCTTGGATTGATCTTGTTCATGACCCTCTGAAATGGCTGAAGTGTTGCTGTACCAGACGCCATCCCCGGAGAACTGGACAATCCCACATGGTCGCACCAGCAGTTCTAACTGATAAGAAGCAGCTATGACCCCCGAACATCACCCTCAGAACCTGCTCCTTTCACCTGGCAGCAGATAATAAAAAGGAGTTGGAGAAGACCCAGGCCGCGGGATCCTGAACAGACCCAGAGTGCAGGCCGAACAAGTGAGTGAGACGACACGGGCCGGGGATCCTCATTCGACCCAGGCTGCAGGCCCAGCACAGAACCCTTCAGCAGAACTC
>NW_004524845.1:535294-539764 GCF_000260255.1 Octodon degus | reverse complement strand
AATATGAGAAACTACTTTGGCAGTAACAATACACAATGTACTAACCATTGTTACTCTCTTAAAATCTTGTTTTGAGATTTTTGTACCATTGTTTTTATTTCTTTTATTTTAAAATAAAAGAAATTATTTCTGCTTATTTTCTAAATAAGCAGAAGTCCCTGCCCTGGTGGTGCTAGGCTGTCCTGGGGATGCCTTGGCAGACCCTGCAGGACCATCTGGCCCTGAGAATCCCCCAAAGCTCAGCTCTGCTCTTACCCAGTGATCTCCTTTAAGACTTTTGTTTTTGCTTGCTATTTTCTGGCTACTGCATCTCAACAAAAGAGTAACACAGAACAGCTTCGCCTGACAGTAGGCAAAGATTCAGATTTTCTAAGTCCTACAAGCTTGGAAACTTCCTCAGCAGCTTCTCCTAGCACTCTCTGAAAGACTGTGCTGCTAGAACAGAACAGGCATATGATAGTGCCGAAAGCACACATGTGTGCTTTTACTGTTCAGTAAGATGAAATGGGTCCAAGTCTCATAAGTTAAAAATAAAAAACCTTGTCTTTCACTTGTCCTTTAAAAACTGATGGAGAATGTCCAAAACAAAAGTCATGGAATCAAGCTGATAAATACAGTACTTGACTCAGTAATTTCACTGAGCACTGCAGAGAGAGCAAGAGCCTGTCTCTATGCCAGGGGAGGAGGGCCTCACATACAGCAGCAAAAGACAGTGGACTTCTTGGAAACCCCTAAAAGTGTGAAATGGTAAATTTAAAATAAAGCAGAGAAGATCTTCATTAGTTATATGGTTTGTGGCTAATAATTTCTATTAGCACATTGGAATTTATCAGAAAAAAACCTAGTTTCCCCTGACCATACACAAAGAACTGAGATTCAGAAACCTTAGGTCTTAGTTGTTATTGTTGCTAAGACAAAATATCCAATACCCAACAAGTTAAGGGAGGAAAGGTTTATTTAGCTCAGAATTTATAGAAGTTTAGTCCATAGTTGACTGGCTCCAAGGCAGGGTGGATGGCAAAGGGGAGAAAACAGGTCATAGTGGGCAGAATGTTGCAAAGCAACAAGGGACATTAATAGTATTTTTCTTCCCCATTTAACTTTTTTTTAATGTATTTGGTACAGGATCTCACTACACAGCTTGGACTCATAGTGATCCTCCTGTTTTCAGCCTCCCCAAAGCTGGGATTACAAGTGCCACCACATCCAATCTCTGTTGCCCTCTCAGTGCACCCCAGGTGTGGGGCAGTGCTGTATGTAGTGCCAGGGATCAAACCCGGTCCCTGTGCTTGCCTAAGCAGTTCCCTTTTTATCTTAACTAGGCTATTTAGGGCAAGTAGCCCTTACATCCTTAATCCTAGTGTTCTGGAGCTTAGCACTACACCATGAATCAGTTCCAATGTCACACACTCTGAGATCCAGCTTCTTCTGAAAAAGTCCCACCTATGACCCCTTGTGGCTTTGGGAGGACACAAGCCATAACATCCAATAACCTTACTATCAAATTAACATCATTTATAAAAATACTAAAGCCTTGACTATTACCACATGGTAGAGTGAATGGAAATCTCCTTGAAAGTCTTTTTCCTGTGCCATAATAAGCACAGTGCGATGCTTGAAATAGACACAAACTTCATGTCTGACAAAAGGTTGTACCTGGTCCCTCACTCTCAAGATAAATCAGGTGTTTTTCTGACCACTTTATGTAGGATCTTTCTCTCAAAACACCAGTTTGTGAACCATAGGTGCTTAGATGGAGGCAAGATGAGCCATCTTGGAAGCATAGGTCTTGGTATTTCATGCCTTCCAAAGTGCAGAGGAAGGATTTCTCTTCTCACCAACCCTGCCTCTCACAGTTCTGTGCCACTCCATTCTGCCCTCCCCTGCAGGGCCACATTCTCAGCTTTTTCTTCCAATATGAAATTTCTAAGTGAACAGGCATGATTTAGCACCTCCCACCAAGGGCAAAGTCATCAGGCCCTGAGATGTCTCCACCAGTCTGGCTGACAATTGTGTGCCAACACCAACTGCTGGTTAAATTAGCTAATCAGCTAGGATGAGGCTCTTTGTTCTCTCTTTTTTGTGATTTCATTTTTGAACATTTGAAGTTGCCAATAATTCCAAATGGTGTCTCTTTACTTCTCTCCAGTTTGCTTCTATCTGAAGATAGAAATTATTGTATTTGGACCAAATCAAAATAATATGCAGAAACAACATAAGACAAACAAATAGATGTTTCCCTTCAATGACAAGAAATGGAAGTTACGAAGGAGAAAACGAACTCATACTCCTTTACTGTCTGTATCTGCCACCAGCAACAGTTTCAGTGACTTACTGAGAGTCCAGCAGCATCCTGTGAGGGCTCTGGGCTGGACTGGTATTATTTATCAATTCAGAACAAGATCAGAGTATCTGCTCACAGAAACACAAAGCCTTTCACTTCAATTAAAATCTTTCAATTTAAATCTTTTTTTTTTTAAAGTAAAGAAGTTAAAATGCAGGACTTTTTTTCCATATGTAGCTTTCTGACTTACAGTAAATTAAGCATCGGTGCTCAGGTTTACATCCAGTGAAGAATTTAAGACAGGTGTAGGTATCTGGAAAAAGAAAGATGGTAATTACTCAGTGACTCTTAAGCAACGTGATCGTATGATGCCAATGATATTTACGTCTCCATAAGAATCTCTTCTGTCTCTGGGCCCCTCTTCCAGGTTCTGTTCTCAGCATTCTATTTTTAGGTTTCTACTTTACTGCTGATGTAGAACAATGTGCAAATTCCCATTAACTCACACAATGCTTAAAACCAAGTATTTCTGGGGGCCTGCCCATTAGCTCAGGTGTTTAAGTGCCTGCTGAAACAAAGCAGTCAGGCTCAGGATGCTGTGGTTCGATCCCCTCGTCCTCAAGCCAAACCAGACCTGCCCTGAAGTCATCCTGAGTGGCCCCCCTTAAAAAAAAATTCCTCATCCCCAGTTTTGAAAAAAAAAAAAAAAAAAAAAAGAATTTCTTCTCAGGCCCTTTCAGCTAGAATCGCCATCTTCCAGTAATTTGCCAAAATGACTAAAACAAAGGGCAAGAGGAGAGAAACCGGTATATGTTTTCCAGGCCTTTTAGAAAACATGGGGTTGTTCCTTTGACCATATGCATGAGAATCTACAAAAAAGGGTGATGTTGTAGAAATCAAGGGAATGGGTACTGTTCAAAAAGGAATGCCTCACAAATGTTACCATGGCAAAACGGGAAAAGCCTACATTACCCAGTATGCTGTTGGCATTGTTGTAAACAAGCAAGTTAAGGTCAAGATACTTGCCAAGAGGATTAATGTGTATACTGAGCATATTAAACACTCAAAAAGTCATGATAGCTTCCTGAAACGTGTCAAGGAAAATGATCAGAAAAAGAAGGAAGCCAAAGAGAAAGATACCTGGATTCAACTGAAGCACCAGCCTGCCCCTCCCAGAGAAGCATACTTTGTGAGGTCCAGTGGAAAGGGACTGAGTTGTTGGAACCTATTCCCTATGAATTCATGGCATAAACTGGGGGTGTTGCTCTGCCATTCAGTACCTAATTGGCAGCTTAAGTGTTCTAGGTCCTACATGAAAGTAAAACTATCCTGTGTTATAAGAGTGGTTTTCTTAGTTGAACAGGTATGTGGTGCCTTCTTACCTCGGAAATGTTTGCAGCAGATTTTCACTGTACCTAGTAATTGTGTCTAGTCTTTACTCTTCAGTGTTTTTCTTGCTGAAAGATGTGCTGAGGTATTGTGCAGGTGTATACCCAAATATTCAAATATTTATAAAATATTTATATTGGCTTGAAGATCCTGTATATCATCATGGGGAAAAGATGTATCAAAAAAATGAAAGTCACTTCAGAAACAAATGTAAGCCCATTTCAGTTAAATAAATTGTTTAAAACACCTTTTAAAAAAAATAATTTCTTCTCAGAAATGTACACAAGATTTGAATCTTAAAACAGCCTATAAATATAGCTACTAACCTTTTACTGAGATTTGAAATATGTAAGTATAAGTAATTATTTTTGTGTATGTTTCAAAGTAAGAATCTCTCTACAAGAAAATATAGAAAAATAGAATCTTACTGAATTATGAAAAATTGAAATCTATTGAAATCCATCAACCATGAGGATTGTAATTCTCTAAGAAACACTTTATACTAAAAATGAGTCTTCAAACTGGGCATGGTGATACGTGCCTATAATCCTAGCTGTCTGGAAGGTTGAGTGTGGTACAGAAGGATCATAAATTCCAGCACAACCTCAGCAATTTAGTGACTTAAAGATACTTATTTCAAAATTTTAAAACATACATTTTTTAGAAAGTACTGAGGGGGTCAGGGAGACAGCTCAGTGGCATAAGTGCCTACCTGGCAAGAGCAAGATCCTAAGTTAAATCCCTGGTAACAAAGAGAAAAAGGAGAAGGAGAAGAAGGAAGGAGAAGAAGAGGAAGA
>NW_004524845.1:530496-534903 GCF_000260255.1 Octodon degus | reverse complement strand
AGAAAGAAAGAAAGAAAGAAAGAAAGAAGAGGAGGAGGAGAAGAGAGAAGGAAGAGGAGGAGAAAGAAGAAGAGAAACAAGGGAGAAGGAGGAGGTGGAAGAGAAGGAAGGAGGAGAAGGAGGAGGAGGAAGCACTGAGGAAGTAGCTCAATGTGAAACTCCTAGGTTCATTCCCCAGTAATACAGAAGGTTTCCAGATTGCCTCATTTCCACCTCCTGTCCACATTATCTCCTCATGAAGGCTTTCTGTAGATAGCAGTTTAGAACTGCTCTTTGCTGAGCAGCCCTCACAGTGTTGACTGGTACTGTAGAAATTCACCTTCTCTTAGTTTTTGCAGCTGTATATTTGGATCAAGGAAGTCACTGCAAGATAGTCAAATTTTTTGATCATCAGTAAAAAAAACTAATGTTAAACACCAGGTCCTAGAAGATACCTGCAGTGTTTTCCAAAGTCCATATATTTTTATTTTTTGAAAATTTGAGAACGTGCATAGAAAAAGTATGAATACCTCTGCCTGTGAGAAGGCCACAGGCCAGGGAGATAGCTCAGTAGAATAAGCACTTGCCTGGCAAGCACAAGGCCTAAGTTCAATCCCCAGTTCTGGAAAAAAAAATTTAAAAAGACTATAACTAACCTTTGGGGCCAGGGCGATGGCTCAGTGGAATAAGTGCTTCCCTGGCAAGTGCAAGGGCCTGAGTTTAATCCCCAGTTCTGCCAAAGAGAGAGAGAGAGAGAGAGAGAGAGAGAGAGAGAGAGAGAGAGAGAGAGCCATGACCCATGAGGTCTGAAGATTTCCATGACACACCCATGCCAATGCGAGTCCACCTCCATGCCAGCCCACTCACAGGCCAGGCATCCCTACTGTTAAACATCCCCTCTTGAGAAGAGCCTCCTGCCTGCTGCCTAGGGCCCAGTGGTCCTTTGAGCACCACGCTGTCTGTATCTCTGGCTGTGACATTGGCAGCAACTACTTTGTCTCACAGAGCACAGAGAGAGGGCCCATCTCTAAGAAGCACTTACTGCCTGCCTCAAGCTTGGAAAGGAAAAGCCCCTGAATAACTCCTCCCTTTAGCTCAGCAGCTTTCCTGGCCAATAACAAAGTTTGTCTCTTTGGGGAAAATATCTGTGTGTCTGGCTGAGTACTACTTACAAACCACAGAATACAAAATAGTTTTTGTGAGACTTGAAGATGAAGTGTCCTAAATTCCTCAGGCCACAAAGTCCCCCACCCTACCTCATGACTTCTTACTACCTTTATCTATTTATTTACATTTTTGTTTCCTAATGGAAACTTTCATGTTAGGTAGACTCAAAAGGCTCAAATAGAGGGATGGATGGGCTCAGAGAGGCTTCAGCTAAAACATACACATGAGAAGGCTAGTTTCAACTATATTTCCATAGTACAATTTTTCAAGTTGTTTTTATAGAATATCTCAAGGCAGTCTTTATATCTCATTATCAATGCTCTTATTGGTTAATTCTATATTAATTGAATTAATAAAAATTAATAAAAATTCTCAATACATCCAAAATGTTAAGAGAGCTCTGCAAAGCACTCTCTCTGCATTCCACCCTGGTCAGACAAGTAGATAGCAGAGCAGCAGCGGGAGGCAAAAGTGCATCCCACACTATGAGAGAGGTCCCCAAGCCAGTGACATCTCCACATGGATGAGCTGCACCAAGAGCCTTCCATGAATTATTTCACACAGTGCACGCAGACACTCTACAAGCTGTTCATAGCAATTTGAGGGCTAAAGAGGCTTTTAGGGGGTTAAACAGAAATTCATACACTGAGAAAGTAATGGAGCTAAAATGTGTCTATTTCAGTAGAGCTGAATTTTCAGTTTCTTCCCCATCCCCACCCCCTGAGCCCTACATTCCTGTAATCCTGGAAGCAGCATTTTTACCAATCTTATTTAAAAATGTAGAAAGCTAGGCTCGAGACTCCGTGTGAGCTCTGTGCTCGCTGTGTAGGTCCTGCTCTCTTAAGGAGATTGCTCTGCATGCTCTGCATCCCTGCAACCTCTGCAGCGAAGATGGCCTCAGGAATGCAAGCTGCTGATGAAGTATGTCACATTTTTTCTAATATGAAAGTTCAGAAATGCTCCACACCACAGGAAACAAAGAAGAAAAGAAGTTCCAAGGCATGAAATATGAATGTAAAGCAAATGAGCTGGAAGACCTCAACAGGGTTTGCATTGCCGAAAAGCTGGGTGGGTCCTCGATCTTGGCCTCAAAGGGTGCCCCATGTAGCATCGTTCCAGTGCCACAGCTGAAAGTTTCCGTATTTAATGTTACCTTCTTGCTCAATATATAAAGCAAATTCATTCATGCCAAGGTCTCCCTGATGAGAGCTGTCTTGTCATCTTAGAGTAAATATTCTATAAACCTGTGCAAATGCGGCCCTAAATAACCCTAGCATCCAAAGTATAATTGGTGTGAAATGAAATTCTCACTGGCCAAATGCCTGTTTCAATGAGTTGAATGACAAAGAATTTTGTTAAGCTCAGGATTTTTAATAACAGTTCACAAAACAGTGTAGAGGCTGTATGAAGAGAATGGTCCTGTCTTTCCTTAACCCCAACAATTACTTTCTTTTGCTTAGAGAACTGGTTATAATTTTGGCCCAGAATTCTTCTTTGACCCAAACAATGAGATGTTCTCTCACAGCACACTACCCCACCAGAAGCCGCAAGCCCTGGGCAGCCTCTAGCCCTCCCTGCAGTGCATGGGAGCCTGCCTCAGAGTCACACCCCTGTGACTCACACTGATCTCGTGAAGCCCCCTCCAGGGGTGCAGCACAGGAGGGCATAGCTGTCCCCACACCTATGGGCTGTCAACTTGCATGGTGGCAAGGCTTCAGGAGATGGGATATCTGACTAATTCTAATGCAAATTAGGGTTCAGCTGTAGTCAGCTTTCTAGTGAAAATAATCACCTCCGAGGTAGGCTAGGACACCGCACACCTGCAGCTCCCTCCGAGCTGCACACCCAGTACATATGCTGGCAGGAACCTGAGTGTCTCCTCTGAGGTCTGGGAGAGCTTTGTTTCCTAGAGCTGCCTGTCACTTGTGTGGGGTGGGGAGCTGTGCCTAGTGACATGGGGACGTGATTTCCTTAACACCTTAACACCGCAAGCATGATGCTTGAACAAGAGAGATGTGCACAATTGATCTTAAAAGTAGTAGCTATGTAGCTTTATGTAATAAAGGAAGCATTTTTTAACTTCAAAAAATAAAAAATGAAAATGTAGAAAATTTTCAGCCATTTTAGGATTCACAGCTTTGTGCTCTGTTCCTGGCTTTACACTGTCTTGTCTTTTAGTTCCAGTATTAATTTACTTCCTTCCACATCAGAGCCAAATAAGGTAAGAATTCTAGTATTGAGCCAATAATTAGAGTCAGAAGTGACCAGGAATTTTTTTTTAATGAAAGAATTTAATATGGCTCTTTGGCTTACCAATGGAGAAATGGATATATTTTTTGTGGTATGATATAATCTCAAATGTAGTCTTTATAGTAGTTATAAAATGGAATAAGTTAGGCTAGGGAGATAGCTCAATAGAATAAGCGCTTGCCTGGCAAGCACAGGGTCCTGAGTTCAATCCCTCATACTGGAAAAAAAAAAAAAAAGAATAAATTATGTCTATTGTGTCAACATGAAAAATTCTGAAAAGCTGAAATCTGAATGGAAAAATTAAGTTGGAATATGTTCTGGACTGAGTGATATCATTCATTTAATTTTTAAATCCATAAAATAATATTTATAATGCTATGAATGCATACACATATAGGCAAAATGCATTAAAACACTGATGGGAAAGAAAACTCTACCTCAGAAATGAAGAGCTTTCTCTAGGGCCTTCAAGAATCATGGGCTTAGGCTGTCCAAATAGCTCAGCAGATTAAATTGCCTGCAAACAGGTGCAAGGGCCCGGGGTTCAATCCCCAGGCCTGGGGCACACTCATGCAGCAATTGAGACTGGGCATGGTGGCACACGCCTGTAATCCCAGCACTTGGGAAACTGTAAACAGAAGAATCAACATAAGTCCAATCTAGTAGTGGGACCCCGAACACCCTGTAGATCTTTCCCTAAAATACAGGGGGGAAAAAAAGAATTATGGGCCAAGAAGAAGTAAATAGAGGGCTTAGGAAATATGGAAGTTGTATTAATTCAAAAATTGGAAGTGAAGATGGTCAAATGTTTTTTTTTTAACTTTCTTATTTTATTTTATTTTTATTGTGTGTGTGTGTGTGTGTGTGTGTGCGTGTGTGTGTGTGTGTGTGTGTGTGGTCAGCTCAGTCCACCAGGGGGCGGGGCTGGCTGACATGTGGTGCTGGGGGATTGAACCGCGGTCCCTGTGCTTTGCTAAGCTTGTTCTAAGTAGGTGCTTTAGACCACTGAGC
>NW_004524845.1:529387-530396 GCF_000260255.1 Octodon degus | reverse complement strand
GAAAATGGTCAAATGTTAACCTTTGTGCAACATAGGTGGCAGCTATGTAGAATTTATCAGCCTCCATGTTTTCCTGAAATAGTTCAACATAATTTTCTGAGTGTTTTATCAATGAGAGACAGGGGAATACTTCTGAGAAAAGAGGAAGAAGATGGCAGAAAAGAGTTGCCAGAAAGGCCCCTGCTGGCCACAACCAGCAGAGTGACCACTGACCTAACAGCCTGTGAGGTCACTTAGCGCCTGTCGCAGCAGGCAGGGTGCGAAGCAGGAGAGGTGCAAAGCTGGTCCAGTGTGCAGCAGGGAGGCTGTGCAACCAAAGGCTGGGAAGGGAAGCCTATCTGCAGCCAGAGTGCTTGAACCTTGAAGTACAAGGGTGGCTTACCCGCAGTGGCTCAGCAGGCTTGATGTTGAGGCTCAGGTACTCCCAGGTTAAGTAAGAGGGCCATAATCCTTTGCTCTTTTTCAGAGCCATAGCATCTGTTGGAATTACCTGTAACTCCTGGAGAATACAGGTCCTCCTGGGAAAGTTGGCGATCCTGGCCTCACCCACACTTGGCCATATTCCCTATGGGGCACTGCAAACAAGCGAGCTAGAAGTTACAATGGAGTGTACCCAGTGGGGAGCAGGGGGTCTGGTACAGTGAGTCAGCAGCAGTACCCAAGGGCTGCAGGGATGAGCCTTGGGCCAAGGTGTCCAGAGGTGTAATAATAATCAGCTCCTCCCAACTGGAAATCTGGGGCCCAGGTCCTTTCACCATGCCCAAAGAACTTCTTTTATTTCTAGAAACAAAACTGGCCAGGTTGTTAGCAGGGACCCCAGATGAGAAGCCACAGAGGGCAGCAAAGCCGTGGTCTCCTGGGCAGTGGCATGGCACAGGCTGGCTGCTTTGTCCCAGCTAGCGGTTCTTGCTGGCCAGCAGCAGTGTGGGTAGTTCCTAAGGAGCCTCTGCCCCAGCTCACTATGCTGTGGATCCAACAGTGCTACTTCAGAACCCAGTTACCACTGTGA
>NW_004524845.1:513756-514853 GCF_000260255.1 Octodon degus | reverse complement strand
GATTTGATTTGAAACTGTCTCATTGCTATCTGTTTATCAATAAAACTTTGAAAAACAAAAAGAAGCAACAGCAAACGATAAAACTCCCCAAAAAAGATAACTTTTTAAAAATAGCCAAAGTTATAAGCACCAAACATACACATTTTATCTTGTAGTTTTTAGTCAATTTTTATTGCTTAAAAGCACTTGTTATTTCAAGCAAGTGAGATGGATATTCAAACAATATATGGTCCACCTGTGACCAACTCAATCTACTTGTTCATCCATCACCCATGGCAGGGTCACTCGAGATAACAATGTAGCGACTGCACTCCCCACCATCAGACATGGGTCCGGCCCAGGGATAGCAGCTCTAAGATTAGGCCCATGCTTTCAAGGAACTTGGGACCTAGCTTGAGAGAGAAATAGTAAATGCATCACTGAAAACTGTGTGGTATTGACTGTGGTGGGCTTGTGAGGTAAACACTGTGCTGTAACAATGCAGAAGACAACCAAGTGCATGATCATAGGGGAAGACCTCATCAGTGGAGGAAACTGTGAAATCAGTCCTGAAAGAGGAGTAGGAAGTAGCTGGGAAGAAGTAGAAGTAATGAGGGACTCCAGGAAGATAGAAATGTTTTGTAAAGCCTGGAAAGAACAGTACACTCGATCTGTTCTCCTTGTGGGGAAAACAATCAAAACAGAGACAAAGAATGCTGGTGCTAGAGGCTGTGGGGAATACACCCAAAATGACACTAAAATGCATCTGAGCTTTGCACCCTCAAGTGCGGTGTACCTCCCCTCCACCCTTCTCACTATTATTTTTCCTCCTAAAAGCAAGAGTAGATCCCCAAAAGCCCACTGGATAGGAAATATATGAATGTGTGCTTCCAACTTTTCATTTTTTCTCAATAAAAAAGCCAGGGACTGAGGTAGAGGACAGGAAGAGATGGAAATCAGATATAAATAAAGTTTAGGGTTGGGGTCTCTGAAAAACTGGAAAGGTAAAGGTCCAGGAGTGTACAGAAAAGCAGAGTGCTGAGTTATAGGGTTGGGGTCTCTGAAAAACTGGAAAGGTAAAGGTCCAGGAGTGTACAGAAAAGCAGAGTGCTGAGTTA
>NW_004524845.1:512421-513656 GCF_000260255.1 Octodon degus | reverse complement strand
ACCTGTAACCTCTGTACTTGGGAGGCTGCAGCAGAAGGATCGCTGTGAGTTCAAGGCCAGCCTGGGCTACAAAATGAATTCAAGATCAGCTTGAATCTCATAGTGAAATTCTGTCTCAAAAAAAAAAAAAGACAAAGCAAAAAAAGGAAGAAAAGAAATTTTGCTTCTAGGAATTTAGTTTTTTTATGTATCTATTGTCAAATGTATAAAAAGCCCAATACTAAAATATTTATGCAGTAGTACTTAAAATATTCAAATGTTAGCACACTGGCTTATCTACATGATGGGGTTATCTAAGATCTTCCAAGTGTAAGAAAAATCTCTGTGCACTGAGAGGAAACTCAAAATTTCAGAGACAGAGTAACAGACCCAGTGTGGTGGCACACACCTGTAATCTCAACACTCAAGAGGCTGAAAACAAGAGGATCACAATGAGTCCGAGCTGCATAGTGAAACTCTGTACCAAATATAATAAAAAAAAAAAAAGAAAGAAAAAAAGAAACAGAGTAACAAGCAACAATAAATACGGTACAGATTTTCCAAACAAGAATAGTAAATTAACAACGGTTGTTATATTATGTATTTTTATCGTGAAATAGGTTGCTCAAATTTGGTAAGATCATCCACTTAGGGATTTGGCTACAGCCCCATGGTCTATAAGGAGCTGGGAGACACAAATTTTATTTATAAACAAACCTGCTCAGAAAGGAAAAGAGGCTTCTTTCAGTGAGACAGATAAACAGAGTTTGGAATTGCACAGGGTCAGCCAAAAGCATAATGAAAATAAAAACAGTAATTAAAATCACAGGACTGGGTATAGTCATAGATAGGATATGTAAGAAAAACATTGAAAAAGCAACAGCAAGCTAGCCCAGGTCCGGTGAGTGTGTGGAGAGCTTCCTGCTACCCTGTGCCGGCTGGACCAGTCCCAGCCCAGGTGCAGCGTGGGCCACACCCTCTCCCACCCCCTTGGGCTGCCCCCCCCTACTCCGTAGTACCTCCCTCACCCCGCCCGCCCAGTAGGAATTTCTGCCATGTCTGGGAACCCCCAGACGCAGTCCTAGCCCAGATCCAGTGAGTGTGTGGGAGAGCTTCCTCTTCCCCCTATTTCACCTTGCCCCCTCCAGGCACAGCTCAGGCCTGGCATACATGCCTGAGGTGTAACCCTGCAGCTGCAATCCCTGCAGAGAGTGAAGAGGATAGATCCAACCAGCTAGTCCAGGAGCAGAACATCT
>NW_004524845.1:507541-512321 GCF_000260255.1 Octodon degus | reverse complement strand
CAGAAAAGCAGAGTGCTGAGTTATAGGGTTGGGGTCTCTGAAAAACTGGAAAGGTAAAGGTCCAGGAGTGTACAGAAAAGCAGAGTGCTGAGTTAGTCTCCAGTGAGGACCCCACATGCCACCCCACCTTCAGACATCAGCCACCCAGAAAGACTGTACACATTACAAAGTGTGCTTCAAAGATAGAACAAGACCAAATACGGAGAGCTTGGATGTTCTGTGAGGAGGAAGACCCTAAAGGACCTCTCTGACCATGCAGAGAGGAGTGGAATCCAACTGGGAGTGTCTGTGCTTTGAGAATGCTGTGAACACACCCCAACTGTCATATATGTCATGCCAAAGAATTTGAACCAGTCCACGGTTCCCAAAGTTTGTATCAATTGCTCTTATTTATGATGTCTTCATTGAAAAGCACTGTTAAAGATAGCTGTCCTAGCCAGACATGGTGGTCCATGCTTGTAATTCCAGCTGGGAGTCTGAGGCAGGAAGATTGAAATTTCAAATCCTGTCTGGAAAACTTAAGACCTTGACTCAATACAAAATGCTTTAAAAACTAGGGAGACAGCTCAGTGCCAAGGACCTTAATTGAAAAAACTCATTTATGGCGGTGGATATTAGATAACATCTCCACGTGGGGGCAGGTAAAAAGTTGAGAATGGGTAGGATTTTCTGCCGAGTTCCGGGAGCCCCCAGACCCAGTCCTAGCCCAGGTCTGCAGCAGGAAGGAGCTGAGCACAGCAGCCAGACCTAAGCCAGACGCAGCTGGATAACTCCAAACTCTGTAGAGCTCCACCTGAACTTCAATACGTGTGAAGGTTACAACTACAGCAAAGATCTACAACAAAGGGCAGAAGACAGTGCTACACAAAATGAAGAGAAGGAACAAAATGCAACCTCAGAACCCGAGCCCACTCTTAACAGGTGCAGAGGACACTAACACAGAACAAATTGGAAATCACACAGCTGAAAGCAATGAATCAACAGCTTCTGAAATAAAACAGCTGCAGAAAGTTGTAAAAGACCTCAGATTGGAAATGAAAAAAGAAATCCCTGAATTAATAACATCTGCACTAAAGAATCAAATCCAGAAACATAGGGAAGCAACCCAGTGCCCACCCAGAACAAGTGCGGAGGATACTAGCTCGGCTCAAATGCATGAATCAAGAGCGTCGATAGTAAATAAGCAGCAGAAGAGAGATATAGAAGAAATCAGAACGCAATTCTTTTCTGAAATAAAAAAAGAACTCTCAGAACTCGTAGCAGATGAAGTAAAGAAGCAGCTGCAGAAATATAAGCAGGAAACCCAATCTGAAAAAAACACTGCAGTAAAAGAATTTTTAACTGCTTCTAAGGAAGATATTGATAAAAAAAATACAGGAGATTAGAAAAACGATGGACTCCTTGAATGAGCAATACAGGAAAGAAATAGATCGCATGAAGCAGAGTCAAAGAGATATAGAGGAAATGAAACTCTCAATCACAAGCTTGCAAAACCGTTTAAGTGAATGTGAAGACAGAGTTTCAGATCTTGAAGATGCTGGTGTAGCTAGTGAAAAGGTAAGAAAGGATCTCTTAAAAAGTTGAGAATGCCTAGAGTTGAAAATATGCTCTAGCACTTTCTATACAGTACCAGAATACTTTGTATTGTGATCTGCATATATGTGTTTGTATATATTTTTAAGTGCTTGCTTTAGAACTATAACCTATATATAAATTGCATAGCACTTTTTAAAAAAGCTAGCCTGGGCTTTTCTTCTACTGAACCACAACCTTCTTGGGCCTACATTGTCCACATTCCTCTTTTTCTCTCCCACAAACAAACTCACAGATTCAACAAAATTCCAACACCGGATAGCACAAATGCAAAGTCATAGGGAAAGCAGAAACACAAATATTTTTAACTGGTGGGGAGATCAAAGAAAAGTAAATAATGAACTGCAGCTTCATCAAATATTTATGAAACAGTACAAAGCAGAAGAAAATAGCCAGTAATCAAGATATATGTTAGTATTATATTTGCTTTAGAACAATGTATTTTCAAATCTGCAATTGATTTTTAAGTCTTTCCTTTAAATCTATCATTTTGTTAAGGATTACAGTAGAATTTTGGCTAATGGTAGTTTTAGAAAACTATGATTTGTTTTTTTTTTTTATTGTTTTTGGAAATTATTTTTAAAATGCCCTTTCCCTTTTCAGACTTAGAATTTGCATCACCCTAGAGTCTGGCAATCTGTATGTGTGAAAGCAGCTGTCAAATGCTCAGAACATTAAGAAAATGCTATTTCAGCTCCTTTTCACACTTCTCCTCACACACATGAGGGCTTCTTTGTTTGTGAACGGAGTGTGGAAAATCTTCACACTCCTCACTAACCTCACATCTACTCCCTTGTCTCTCAGCAGAGGCACTTTTGGAGTGAGGGTTAAGAGTACAATAAAGTCATGGGCCAGTGGTGACCAACAGCACTGACCTGTATGGCAAACCCACTGACAGATCTCCCAGAAGCTGCAACATAATCACAAAGGCAGCAGCTGAAGGAAGGGAGATTGTTGGGAGGGCTTCTACCATATTCAGTGAGGGCACTATTTTGTCCCATAACCAGTTGTCCCCTCTAGGGAGTCTATAAGTTATCAGTTTGTAGCAGAACGAGGCCAAGGAATAATCAGACAACAAAGAGAAGAATGTGAAAGTGTGTGTAGACCTGAATTCCAACTTTATTAATTTTTCTGAGAAAAAAATGACCAAAAAAAAAAAGAAATTATTCTAGCCTTGCTGAATGCATCAATCTGGAAATTGCTTCTATTATTTATAAATGTAAAACTGCTTGTCTTCTCTTAAACTGTTATCCCCTCATCATTCTGTGAAGGCTTCCCACCTGAGTACTCTGGGGCAGGACAGAGAACACCTGCATCCAGTCACAGCTCTCTCCACTGGTTCTGAAATGCTAGGACACTTCACTTCCAAGATGGCTGTAAGGCATAAAGAGGTCTTGCAGCACACAGAGGGAGAGAGGTGGTGTCACTAAGTGGAAAGGCCAGAGGCATCTGTTAAAACTGAGCAGTGTCACTTTGACCAACTTATGTCCTTTGACCCTCAGTTACCCCATCAAGATTGTCTCAAGAACTGAATATTAACATCTATAAAGGGCTAGTCAGTTAACACAAATCCAAATTGGGCTCTGTGGTGCACACCTGCAATCCCAGCACTTAGAAGACTGAGGCAGGAGGATGCCACAAGGCAAGCCAGAGCAACAGTGAGACTGTCTCAGAAACAAATAAACCAAAAAAAAAAAAAGCTAGAAAACAAATATCCAGTAAATGGCAACTTATATTGAAGGGTTTTTTTTTCTTTTCTCATTAGTAATTTTTCACTCAATAAATATTACCGAGTATCAGAGTATAATGTTGACTAAGACATACAAAACTCCTCATGAAGGTATCATTTAGGAGGACACAAAAAATAAACAAAGCATAATTTTATGGGCCAGCCAGATAGCTCAGCAAATTAAAGTGCCTGCTCAGGCAGATGCAGGGGCTGGGGGTTTGATCCCCATGTGCCATGTCAGCCCCACCGCCAGGGCCTGCTGAGATGGCAATTGAGACTGGGTGTGTTGGCACATGCCAGCAACCCCAGTGCTAGGGAGGCTAAAAGCAGGAGAATCACTACAGTCTGATCTGTGTAATGAGACTCTATAGACCCTGTACTAAATACATTTTTTAAAGAAAAGCATAATTCTATATGTATATGGCAGTATGAGAACACTGGGAAGAAATACCTTTTCAGACCTTACATTGACACAATAGAGATTTCTTAGGGAAAAATGCCATTGAGTTGAAAACTGAGAAATAGAAGTTAGCAAATTAAGAGGATGGGGTAAAGAAACTTCCCAAAGACCAACATGAAGCCAAGAATCAAGATAGCATGTTTGTCAAAGATGACCTAAAAATATCCACCAACACATACCCTTTGCTCTGGGATTAGAACATAAGTATTCCCTTGTAGGTCTTCCTGTCTTTTCCTTGACCATCAACATCACGTCTTGCAGCCTTTCATCTGGCAAGTACCAGTAGAAGAAAATACCTTCAACCAAAACCCTATCACTGTCAAGTCTGAATTTTATCCACCAGTCAGGATCATCTAGTATAAATTCTTTGTGATGTGGCCCTGTAATTTATAACATACATTCTTATTCCAATCTACTACCAGCATAGCATCAGCCAGGATGACGATAAACACCCTGCCCTCTGTGATCTTAACAGTGCAGTTAGATAACATAAGATATTGTATAGTTCAATGCTACTTCTGTGATTGGACAACAGAAGAAATAGAAATTTAGATGAGGATGAACCATCCTCATAGTATATACATACCATTGAAGAATGGGAGTATGTCCTACAACACACAGCAAGGTACCCAAGCTTTTATATAGATACTTGCAGAAATTCATTTGTTGAGTCATTAAACAAACATGTGAACAGACCCAGAGCACAGGCCTGGCCAGTGAGTGAGGCAACCGGGGCCACAGGGATCCTGAATAGACCCAGAGCGCAGGCCCGGTGAGTGAGTGAGACGACCGGGGTGCGGGATCCTGAACAGACCAGGAGCGCAGGCCCAGAGAGTGAGTGAGACGACCCGGGGCCTGGGGATCCTCATTTGACCCAGGCTGCATGCAGGCCCAGCATGGAACCCTTCAGCAGAACTCCCTGCAAAGAGGCTAGAGGCAAGACCCACCCAGCTGATTCAGGAGCAGAACATCTTGCCAGAGAGACACAAAAGGTTCAA
>NW_004524845.1:502275-504481 GCF_000260255.1 Octodon degus | reverse complement strand
GTATATACAAGATAGTTAGGATAGATATAGTTACTTTCTCTTCATTGAGAAGAAAGGTTTATACTAATATTGTTTAGACAAGATATTATGTTTGCATCCTGTTCTCTGAATAGCTAATTTGAAGATGACAATATTCGATATATTAATTATTGTAATTGTCTTACCTGTTTCGAAACCATTTTATTGCTATTTTATCTTTTTTTCATTAAAATGAATAAAAAGAAAAAAGAAAAAAGAAAAAATAAATTTAAAAAACTGGAAGGCAAAATTTGGCTTGGATTGTTATTATTGCATGATGGAATGAATTTCAGTATTTCTGTGATCACGACATTATTTTCATGGGTATATTCGATTTTTACTTTTAAAAAATATTTACTTTTTATTACCATTGCCAACTGAAGATACACAGGAGGTTAAAAAAAATTTCATACTGTAAATCAATGGAAAATACTAATATATGCAAATTCTAATTTATTAAACTTTCCATTTCATGTCTATTAAGTTAGGTACAGTTATTTATAATTTAGCATAAAATATAAACTTCAATAAACATGTCTGATCATCAAATCTCAGTATGAAAAATTGTGCATTATTCCATTTTTGGAATGAAATTCAGGATTTAAGCTTTTAAATGTAAACAAGACTTCTGATGGTAAGAAATGTACCCAAGAAAAATAATCCTCGGGGCCAGGGAGATGGCTCAGTGGATGAAGCACTTGCCTGGAAAGTGCAAGGGCCTGAGTTCAATCCCCAGTTCCACAAAAAAAAAAAAAAAGAAAAATAAGAAAAATAATCCTCTATTTGTTTCTGTGCACACACACAAGGAGGGGTACATGATGAAATGCAAGGAGAGGGTAAGCCTTCCAATAGATATTACTTATTTCTTGATAATTTTACAGATTAACTTTTGTGTTAAATATTCCTCTGTGATGTATCAGATTAGGAATGCACCCTTTCTCTTCGATACCTTGCCTACTGTGCCTAATATACAAACTGCAGAATACTAAGAGTCAGAGAACAAAGGATTTTAGTCACTTTTCCTTTTATTCCCTACCAAGTAAAGTATTCCCCAAGTGTTACCTGCACTGGACAGTGGCAATCTGTAACTGTCCTGAGTTCTGAGGTCCTGAGCAGGTCTGAGGGCAACATAGGATATTTGCTTGTGACCACAACCATGCTGTGGCAGGAATACCTGGGTAGCTGCTTGGCTAGTGGTAGGACACAGTATTCTACCCTTTCTAGCACCTCTCCAGCAAAAATATTGGACTCATGACTACTTATAATATTCTTTTTACCAAGTAAGAGAATAGGGTTCTCTTTTTTCAAACAAACAGAAAGAACAAAAGTAATTTCTAAATAGATAATTTATAGACATTAAGAATGCTCTGCAGTGCAACCTATCTTCCATAGATTAAAAAGATCCTTACCTAGCTTGCATATAAATGATACCAATTATAGCCTATTAATCCCATTTACTTCCCAAGATAAGGAAGAGTATCGAGCACCAAATTTTTTTTAACATTTTACTTTTTTTTTTTTTTTTTTTTTACAGTACTGGGGATTGAACTCAGTCCCTTGCGCTTGCCAGGGAAGGGCTTATTCTAAATAAATTTAATATTCAACTAATTGTCTAATGTTTCATTTTTATGCCACAGACATTTTCCCAAGAATTTTAATCACCACAATAATCCCACTCCCCAGGGGTAACCACAATAGTTTAAGAAAACTTTTGCTACATACATACCCTTGAGAAGGAAGGACAGAAAGAAGGAAGGAGAAAGGAAGGAAGGTAGAAGGAGAAAGGAAGAGATAAAAAAGGAATCAAAGGCCAGTCAGATAGCTCAGCAGACTAAAGCACCTGCTTAGCCAGAGGCGGGGACTGGGGTTCCATCCCTGGCATGCCATGCTGGCCCCACCCCTGGGGTGCACTGAGATGGTGATTAAGACAGCATGATGGCAAGCACCTGTAATCCCAGTGCTTGGAAGGCTGAAACAGGAGGATCACTATGAGTCCAAACTGTGTAGTGAGGCCCTGTAGACCCTGTACTAAATACATAAAAAAAAAGAAAAAGTAATCATACTATTTCCATTTTAAAATATAGTGAAAGATGCGGTCAGGGAGATAGCTCAGTAGAATAAGCACTTCCCTGGCAAGTGCAAGGGTCTGAGTTTAATCCCCGGTTCCGCAAAATAAATAAATAAATAA
>NW_004524845.1:497056-502175 GCF_000260255.1 Octodon degus | reverse complement strand
AGAAACTACTTTGGCAATAACAATACACAATGTACTAACCATTGTTACTCTCCTAAAATCTTGTTTTGAGATTTTGCACCACTGTTTTTATTTTTTTTTCTTTCTTTAAAATAAAAATAAATGATGTCAATAAAAAAATTAAAAAATAAAAAATAAAAATAAAAAAAAACAAACATGTGAGTATATACTACTATATATTCCATGACAGGAACAGAGACTAAAAAAAGGTCTTGCCCATACGAATATCATATTTTTTTTTGCAAAGGAAGAGGAATAAGTAGAATACACAAGTTATGGATTTACAGACATATCTTCTTGAATCTGCAAAAAAAAAAAAAAAAACTGATGAGATAGAACTTAATGCCTCATTTCCAGGCAACAGTTGAGAACACTAAATAACTTAGGACAGGATTCAGCAAAGTGGGTCCCACATCCTCCTTCTAAAGCAATTCCAGTATTTTTCTTACCATAGTGATTTTTCCTTCCATTTGTGTTGCTTTTAATTGTGATTTTTGTTTCCAATTCAAAATATCACCATTGGTTCTATTCCATTTAAATATTTCCTATGTTTAATATATTCAACAAATTCTCCATTTGTTTTTCTAATGCATCAAAAAATGGCTGTTGGCATTAGATTCTCTTCCCAAGGCACATCCCTAATGGGCTGGGAAGCAGTCACTGGCTATGGGGAAGGGTTGTTATCTTCGGAATTATCACTATGTTCACAATTACTGAACCATTGAGCAGGTGAGCGCACAGCCCTATTCTATGTTCTCATTTCATCCTTTCTGTGAACCTGCAAGTTATTAAAAATTGTCCCTGTGTTACAGACAAGGAATCAAAGTTCAGAGATGAGAAAATGGAGTCCAGAGAGGGCAAGCAACAGCAAACCCAGATCTTTTGGTGGGCTTCCTAGTATACTGCGCTGACTCTCTAGTACCACAGGAATTATGAAATGTAATTTTGAAAGGACCTGATAGGATACTTTAGAAGATCTCTTTGTGTAGACATAATTTCTGCAGATACTTTTCCAGTAATCCCTTTGCTAGCTAACATCTTGTCTAGTCATTTATAAATCCTAGCTTATCACATACAACTGCAACTTTGTGAACTTTTACAAAGAAACACTCCTATTTACCTAGCAGGATTGTTGTGAGGGTAAAATGATAATTAATGTAAAGGTCATTTGTAAGTAATAAAACATCTTATAGGAGCCCGGCTGCTTTTTCAAGAAATTTAGTCCTGAAAAATGAGGTTTACCTTTGTGTGTTAATCATTCTAAATGTGGACTTGTTTGTATGTCACTGACCTCAGAATCACAAATTTAAGTAAGAGAATATACCCATGCTCTTTCCTAGTAGGCAGAATTGTTTTCTATTACTGCTGTACATATGACTGAACTCACAATGGAAGTTTTTCTCAAAATCTTTAGGAAAAGGAAAAAATAGCAACTTTGGGACAGACATGAAAGGATAAATTTCTTCCTGAATGCAATTATATAAAACAATTATATGGCTTAAAATAGAGCTGGCTTTAAGTGAATTTTCTACCATAATTTTATTGCAATCTGTATATACATTAAAGTAGCATATAAAATCAATTATAATAAAATATTGAACATTTATTAACTCATAATTCTTAAATATAGGAAAATGATAATTTAACAATAAAGAACAATTAGCACAGAAAGCTACTAAAATAATAAAATTATATAGGCAAAACCCTCCACTATATGTCACACAATACCTGACAATGGATTTTGATAAGTTATTATATGCAATAACAAAAATGTTTCAGAACATTTTATATAAGCTAAATACGGTAAAGTCAGTTAAATTTTATTATCTGTCTATGTGTATGCCCATTTAAAATGGATCCATATTCTTTGACTTTTATACATAAATGGAAAATTCATCTAACTTAATACATTAACCTTAAAATCTCATTCCTGGGATTATTTCTGTTCTGTTCTTATTCCCTGAACATTCATATTATTCCTATTTCTTTTGTATGAACTTTATCCTTAGTGGCCTTAAAAATATATGCATAAAAATATGTGCATTTGTGTGGGACTGTGCAGTGTTTATGCCCTTCTCTAATTTAAATATTTCTCTTTTGATATGGATGGAAGACCCCAGGACAGAAGACCCACTGCCTCCTCACCCCCCATGAAGGTAGATGAGAATGAATCATGTCTCTTGTGCTGCCATGTGCCCACCACATTAAATGGAAACACGCATTGTCTGACTTACAGTCAATGTCCTTCTAGTTGTCTCTGGTGATATGATTTTTCAGCAAAGAAGTCTGGAAAATCAAAGTAATCCACTTTTACACCTTCTGAGCTTCTTACATTTTGTGAACGATGCAGGCGCAAGAGTTGCCAAATGAGATGGACACAGAGAGCCAAAGAGGGCTTCGTAGCCAATCTAAAAATAGCAGGTGGTAGTAGGCAGATACACTGTTCTCCTTGCATCCCCCCAAGAGCCAGGATCTGGCTTGTTCAAAATTAATACAATACAGAAAAAACTATCATCCCTCTTGTCCTTATGATCTTGAGAGGTGTTCAATTAGACAATGTTTGTTTATTGAGGATGATGTCAAGTCAAGGCTAAGGATCTCTGCATTTCTTTTTTCAGTTTTTCTTATTTTTTTAAAGGGAGTACAAAATAACATTAAAACAGAAAAATTACAAATGATACAGTTTCACTGAACAGAATAATATGAATTTCACAGTATTTGTTGTAATACAGTGTTGTCTTCAAATTAGTTGCTCATATTATCAAATATATGCATGAAAAATTTGAAGAAGAAAAAAAGAAATATATAAAAAATAAGAAATTGGTAAGAGAAAAAGGACAAAGAACTGAAAAAAGGAGACAAAACAAATTAAGCAGAAAGGTTCCCGTACATAATTTCCATTTGTTCTGAAATGAAAACTGATCACAACACAGGCATCAAGAGATGCTTTTGCCTTCTATTCCTTTCCTGGAGCTCTTTGAACACTATTAACATTTGTATGTGTCATAATTTACAGAGTCCTTTCACAGATTTTGTTATCATTTTAAAACTGTGCTTGGAAAAGGTTCTGGCATTACATTTTGGGAAGTAAAGTACAGGCTCATAGCAGTGAAAGCTTGCCCAAAGCCCCGGTATAAAAAAAAAAAAAAAAAAAAAAAAGAAGCAGCAAACAGCTTCATGTTCCACACTGTTACACACACACATGTATCCCTGAAGATTCCAACATTAAAAGGCTCTCATGGATTAATTTTCCTTTCACCAATTAAAGAACAACTCCTAAGGCCCTTACTATGTAAGGAAGTGCAGTTTTGCTGAAGCATACTTTGATCCCACAATATAAAGAGTAGGATGAGGAAGCAAGCAATCTATAGTATGTTTAGCACAATTCCTGCATATTAAAATATTATCTGTTAGTCATCTTACATTAAACAACTTTATGAAACAATGAAAACGTCCTTAAACACAATTCAGAGCAGAAAGCAAACTGCTTCAGTGTATGATAAAAGAACAAAAGGAGCTAGAAAATAAATATTCAGGGTCAATAAGAAAGTAGAATGCCAAATTCAGGAATATATATATATATATATTTTTTTTTAGACAACATCTCACTATGCAGTTCAAGCTGGCCTTAAGCCCACTTTGTAGCCCAGGCTGGTCTCGAACTTGCAAGAATCCTTCTACCTCTGCCTCCCAAGTGCTGGTATCACAGGTAGCAATACCTCTTACAAATCAAATGAACAGGGCCAGCAAGATAGCTCAGCAGTATAAAGCACCTGCTTAGACAAGCTTAGACAGTCACAGGGGACTGCGGCTTGATTCCTGGCACCACATGCCATGTAGCCACACCCTCAGGGCGGGCTGAGCCGGCCAAAAATAAAATCAAACAAACAAGCAAAATCTCCAAAATATGAATTTCTTAGTCTGGTGTGGTGGTGCACACAGGAGAATCACAAATTCAAGCCCAGTCTGGGAAATTTAGCAAACAAGATCATCTCTAAATAAAACTAAAAGTAAAAAGGGCTGGGGATGTATGTAGCTCCTTTTGCAGGCCTAGGTTTAATCCCTATACCAGAAAAACTAAAAAGTTTGCCTAATTATATTAATTCCATAATAATTTCCTTACAGAGATTCATTTTTTAAAATCATTATTTGTTTAAAAAAAGTCAAAGAGTTGCTGTGAATACTTCAGTTTTGTTATTTTAAAGGTAGGTAACAAAAAACAGCTTAAGAGGCAGGAGTGTGTAAGTAGTTTTCTCTCGTAGTGGCATTGTTATCATCTTAAAACAGATTGATTGGCCGGGGAGATGGCTTGGTAGAATAAGCGCTTCCCTGGCAAGTGCAAGGGTCTGGGTTCAATCCCTGGTTCCGCAAAGAAAAAAAAAAAAAGGATTCATTTTCTTCTATTTCTTTTCCTGTACTTGTCAAGCTTTATGGAATACAAACACTGTAGTTTTAATTGTACTCAAAAGTAACTTAGAGCTGGGAGTGGGGAGACGGCTCAGTAGAATAAGTGCTTCCCTGTCAAGCACAAGGGTCTGAGTTCAATCCCCAGTTCCGCCAAAAAAAAAAAAAAGTAAACTTAGACATACAAAAAATTTCACATAAACTTTAAAGGGACATAAAATTGAATGTATAGCAGAATCTGAATTGAAAAATATTTCCTTGTACATGTAGGTACTTAAAACTGAAAGGCAGCGGTGAGTGTGCGGAGAACTTCCTGCTACCCTGCGTGGGCCGGACCCTCTCCCACCCCCTCAGGCCGCCAGCCACCACTCCGCAGTACCGCCCACACCCCGCCCACCGAGTAGGAATTTCTGCCGACTTCCGGGAACCCACAGACCCAGTCCCAGCCCAGGTCCAGTGAGTGTTTGGAGAGCTTCCTGCTACCTTGGGCCAGCGGGACCTGTCCCAGCCCAGGCCAGCATGGACCAGACCCTCTCCCACCCCCTTGGGCCGCCCCCCACACTTCGCAGCACCTCCCCACGCCACCTGCAGAGTAGGATATTTGCGGTGTTCCGGGAACCCCCGGACCCAGTCTTAGCCCAGGTCGAGTGAGTGTGTGGGAGAGCTTCCTCTTCCCCCTACTTCACCTTGCCCCCTC
>NW_004524845.1:493499-496956 GCF_000260255.1 Octodon degus | reverse complement strand
AAATAAATAAATAGACTAAATAGAAATGACTAACATTCATTGAGCACTGTTCTAAATGCTTCACTATACTACCTGTTTAAACTGCATGATTTACAGGGTTAGATACTATTATTGATGGTCCTTGTGGTAGATTGCCAACTTGTTACACCCAGCTAAACTGAACTAGCATGGTGCTGGGTGTGGGAGGTCTACCTGAGGATTGTTGACAGCAGAATAAGAGGCAGAGCTGGAGAAGCAGCTGTGAAGCTGTTAAAGAAGCTGTTTGGAGAAGCTATTAGGAAGCTGTTAGGAGGCTGCTTGTTCTCTTTTGCTATTCTACTGGGGAACCTCATCATGCCAGATTTCCTGGTAAATTTGGTTGTTCCCATTGGAGGAGGAGCTCAGGACCTTGTTGCCACTGAGAATGGTGATGGTTCACTTTGGTGGAACTCTAGTCCTCACCTTGAGCTCTGCTTCCTGGCTCCAAAGGGGAAGATGGTGTACAGCTCAGTCTCTGGGGAAGCTTGTCACACTGGCTTTCCTGATAGGAATTCAGCTCTCCTCATCATCGAAGGAGCTCGGGACCTCCACAGCTGTGGTACTTTTCAGGGGAGCTCTGGTTCTTACCTTGAGCATTGCTTCCTGGATCCAGTTCAGATCCCTCAGCCTGCTAGCACAGACACTTTATCTTGCTGGCAAAAACTTTCTAGCTTCCACCACTGACCTTTGGGCCTTCCCAGCGCAGATCCTAAAGTAGGCTTGCATGCGACACTGTCATGAACTCTAGGTCTCCAATTGGACTTGTGAGAGGCATTGTTATAAGATCTAGACCTTCAGCTGAACTCATGCAGGATACTATAGTGGGATTCAGGCCATTAGCTGGATTGTTTGGTCTATAGTGTGTGAACAACTTTCCTGTACTCTTGGTATCATTCTTTTGGTGATTCATTATAAAATAATCTTGTTAAATATGTGTCCCATATTGAATAGAATACATATTTGCAAAGATTCCCTTTGCAAAATCCCAAACCGTAACAGTCCTCTTATAAGAGGTAAAGAAATTGGAAAACATTCTTGTCAAAGGTAATGACTTGTCTAACGTTAGATCTTTAGTCAGTGTCTTGCTTTGGGATCCATGCTCCTAACTGCTGCTTCTATGAGGTTGAAAGTATTAAAGGTAAATTTGGGGTGGTGGTATATACCAGGAGTACACCAACAGGACATAAGGTTCTTTTCTTTTCTTTTTGATTTTTGTTGTTGTTGTTGTTGTTGTTGTTGTTGTTGTTGTTGTTTTGGTACCAGGAATTGAGCTCAGGATCTTGTGCTGGCCAAGGAGGCACTTAAGCCACTGAGCTATCTCCCTGACCCTATAATGTTCTTTCAAAATTTTCCCAGAATCTTCTCCACTGAGGAGCAGTTTCAAAGTAACCATGCTCAGAGATTTTATGTTAGTTTAAGGATAGGCCATTAGTCAAAAACATTTGAATTAGTAAAACAAGTATGTATTTCCTCACATATACTTCATAAGCTAATAAGAAAATAGATTTAAGTGCTGTTACTTTTATAACTAAAGCAACTTTTTCAAGTTTGGCTACCCAACTTATCACTAAATGATTTAAGGATTTCTTTCTTCTTTTTTTTGTCTTTTTGAGACAGGGTTTCACTATGCAGCTCAGGCTGGGCTTGAACTCATTTTGTAGCCCAGGCTGGACTTGAATTCTCAGCAATCCTCCTACCTCAGCCTCCCATCTCCTGGGATTACAGTCACACACTACTAGCCTGGCATATGGACATTTTTTTAAAAAGTACCATCATCACACACACAGTGTGAATTTAAAATACGACTCAGACTATAACTCAGATCTAAGAGTATTTTAAATAATGGTAAAATGTTTGGAATAAACATATAGTATACTATAAAAGTAGCTATTCTAAAGAGGATAATATAAATTGGCATTGTGAAGTCAACCCATTCATATATTCTCATACTTTACAAGTATTTCCTTCATGCTGTGGTTTAAATGTTTATTCTCTCCAAGTGCACAGACTTTTAATCTCCAACACAATAGTGTTGAGAAGAGGGACCTCCTCGGTTCGGCTCTTGTGCATTGAGTAGTCCTGCAACAAAACATGCTAAGTGGGCTTGCCCTTCCTTCTGCTAAAAAAAGGGTTCCTCTGGAATAGACAGAACAGTTAATGGGCCTATCTTACAAGTGGAAAGTGGGCCCTTACCAAACACCAACCTGCTAGCATCACAATCTTGAACTTCCCAGCACCCAGAACTATGAGAAAGTAAATGTTTGTTCTTAATAAATTAACATGTCTGAGGGCCAGTGAGCTGGCTTAGCAGACTAAGCACCTGCTTAGGCAAGCACAGGGATCAGGATTTGATCCCTAGCACCACATTCTGCCCCGGTCCCACTCCCAGGCGTGCTGAGCCAGCAACCAAGTCCAGGTATGGTGGTGCATGCCTATAATCCAAGCTCTGGGGAGGCTGAAAACAGGAGGATCACTACGAGTCCAAGCTGTGTACTGAGACCATGTAGTACCAACTACATAAAACTTAAAAAAAAATCACCAAGTCCATGTTATTCTGTTACAGCAACACTAAACAGATTGAAAGAATTTACTAGTCCAGCAACCAGTTAACCATTAACAAAATGATTTATACCTATATTGATGATTCTGTTCCCAGGCCAGTGATTTGGTAGCTAGTATTATGAGTATTGTATAACATGTCAACATCTGCCAACTTTGAAATTCACTTTTACCACAAAATGACTCCACTGTGGTTGACCATAGCAGCAAGGACAAAAATGGCAGCTTTAGGATATGCTTAACTTTTGACTGAATCTTATTAAACAGGGGACAACAGTAAAACAAAAATAGTCCAAAAACACATGTGCACAAACACACAAGTACATCATTAGCACCAAATAAACAGCATCACACCAAAATTTTGAAGCCACCCTAAGGAAGAATGAAAGGTACTATGTGTCAGAAGATATGCTTGGATCAATAAAAGATCAGGTTTCACCTGCCTCTTACTGAATCACTTTCTAGAGCATCATTTTAAATAAACTTTTTTCTTCGAAAAACAATCATCTGCCAAAGCTCTATGTAGTTTCACTGAATAAATAGTAGAAATAACTATAAGCTTCTATGGACACATGATTGCAAAGTAAATGGTGAACAGTCTTTCAAGACAGCTCTTGAATTCCTGGTAACCATGTTAAGCATAATTACTTAACATAGGACTACCCGTAGAAAGCCAACAATTAATATTATTCGATCAAATGCCTATAGAAGTAACTGGAGTTTTGTAGACATTTGTATATCAAGATAATTTTACAATAATTTCTGACATTGCCAGTTAAGCAGAAGACCCAATGCTATTATGGGCTACTGGACTCTTTTAGAATATTTTGCTGAGTTTACACACCTATAATATTCAATAACGGAACTTAGGAAAAATGGG
>NW_004524845.1:491796-493399 GCF_000260255.1 Octodon degus | reverse complement strand
GGTGACTGGTGCCACTGGGCTTCTAGGTAGAGCTGTGTACAAAGAATTCCAGTAGAACAACTGGCATGCGATTGGTTGTGGTTTTAGAAGAGCAAGGCCAAAGTGTGAACAGGTTAATCTGTTGGATTCTGAAGCAGTTCATCACATCATTCATGATTTTCAGTACATTGTGCAGCAGAGAGAAGACCGGATGTTGTAGAGAATCAGCCAGATGCTGCTTCTCAGCTTAATGTGGATGCTTCTGGGAATTTAGCAAAGGAAGCAGCTGCAGTTGGAGCATTTCTTATCTATATTAGCTCAGATTATGTGTTTGATGGAACAAATCCACCTTATAGAAAGGAAGACATACCAGCCCCCCTAAATTTATATGGCAAAACAAAATTGTAAGGAGAAAAGGCTGTCTTGGAGAATAATTTAGGAGCTGCTGTTTTGAGAATTCCTGTTCTGTACGGGGAGGTTGAAAAGCTCGAAGAAAGCGCTGTCACTGTTATGTTTGATAAAGTGCAGTTCAGCAATAAGTCTGCAAACATGGACCACTGGCAGCAGAGGTTCCCCACTCATGTCAAGGATGTAGCCACTGTGTGTCGGCAGCTGGTGGAGAAGAGAATGCTGGATCCGTCAATTAAGGGAACATTCTACTGGTCTGGCAACGAGCAGATGACAAAGTATGAAATGGCGTGTGCGATCGCTGATGCTTTCAACTTGCCCAGCAGCCACTTACGACCTATTACTGACAGCCCCGTCCTAGGAGCACAACGTCCAAGAAATGCTCAGCTCGACTGCTCCAAATTGGAGACCTTGGGCATCGGCCAGCGAACACCATTTCGAATTGGAATTAAGGAGTCACTCTGGCCTGTCCTTCTTGATAAGAGGTGGAGATAGACAGTTTTTCATTAGTTTATGTGTGTTTGTTTTTCTGTTTTAATGAGATATATGGTATGTGGCACTTTTTAAAGAAGGAAATAGTTTTGTATGAGTATTCTTTCAGTTTGTGACTACAGTTTTTCAGGTAAATGATGCGCTTGCACTACTGCAGGTGTATGAAGAAACTTAGAGGACACTGATGCCCTGTATGGATTAATGATTTTTCTCTATCATTTTGTTCTGGTTTAATTTGTAGTTTGAATAAAATTAAGATTCTTAAGTATTTGAGAGCCAGGATGTACCAGATCTGCTGTAAACTTGTTTACAATTAAATGCATTGTTCACTCCTATAATTTTCATATTTTCAGGGTTTGTTTTTGCAGCTATTGACTATTGTATGTTGTTTTCAAGTGTGTGAAATTATCAAATCATTGGTGTTCATTGTTTGCTTGAGCTCAGATCAAATGTTTAAAGAAAGAAACTTTATTTTTCCAACTTAAGTACAATTTTTATGCTTGAGGTCTTTCAATATGTTATGTATAGCAGAACTTCTGCAGCCTCATGCCCCCTGCTCTTGTAGCAGTGTACGGTATGCACTTGAGAGTGTGTATGTGTATTTTTTTAATATAAACATATAACTGTCCTTTTCACTCCATGTTGCTAAGTGATATTTCATACATGGTTATACTGATAACAGCCCTTATAAGTCTTGACTGCTCATGAAAAATAAATACATATT
>NW_004524845.1:484076-491157 GCF_000260255.1 Octodon degus | reverse complement strand
TCTCTACCATGAAAGAATTCTCTGCAATGGATTTCTTACTGGGCACATTTCTCCAGATGCTCTGCTTGCTGATAGTTCTTTATTCACTTCTAAGATTCAGAGCCAATGGCCTTATTCTACCTTGAAGCAATGACAACCCAGTCTTTGTGCTACTGAAATAATAAATGCCTTTTCCTTATTCCCAGCCTATTTAACACACTAATTAAATTAGTTCAAATAATATGGAACCTATTTGCAAATGAGAATAAAAATTCATTGTAATATTACTACTCAGAAAATTGCCTAACATTTTAGTCCAGAAAATAATTGAAATTATATTGGAATAAACATTTAATATGTGCTTATTAAAAAAAGATAATTTTAATGGTACTGTTTTGATGGTTTATATTTAATTCAACAGCTCATTATATTTTCCCTGCACCTGTGCATGTAAAATCTGACTCAACGAAGTATGTACTAATCAGTAAGGCAAAGCAAAAGACGTCTCATGAAATCCTATCTTCTTCAAACCACTCATAATCAAAATAATGATGCTTGGATTACTGTCACAACATAGTAAAGAATCAAGTATATATAATGACCTTCTGTGCCAAATGACTATACCTATTGATTTTTTCTGTTAAGTTTTATGTTTATATACATACATATGATAAAAAATGTTATATACATATCCAACATGAGGATGACTAAATCAAACTAACATTATTTCAAATACCACTTTTTGTGGTGAGATATTTGAAATTTATTTTTTTAACTTATTAAGTTTAAAAATATAAAAAACAAAACAAAAAAGTTTAAAAATATACAATGTATTATAGTCACCATATTGTACAACTAATATCAAAAAAGTTATTTTCCCGAATAAATTGAGAAACTTTTATTTTTCCCAGCATGCAGTGTCCCTGCTGTGGTGGGCTCTATATTCTTTTTCTTTCTTTCTTTTTCTTTTTTTTTTGTGGAACCAGGGATTGAACTCAGGCTCTTGCCCTTGCCAACCAAGCACTTATTCTACTAAGCTATCTCCCCAGCCTCTTTGAGAAACTTTATACAGTTTGACCAACATTTAACCCTGAAATTTTGTATCCTTTGACCAAGAACTTTCCATTCTTCCTACTTCCTAGTTTCGGACAATCATTCTAAGCTCTACTTCTGAGTTTGATTGCTTTATAGTCCACATAATAAATGGCACTGAGGTATTTTGGGTTTTTTGTGATTTGGTTATTTCACTTGGCAGAATGTCCTACAAGTTCCTTCTTGTTATCACAATGATGACATTTTCTTTTTAACACTGAAATGATATCCCATAGTATGCATATACCATATATTCTTTGTTCATCAGGCAATGGACATTTAGGATAGTTCCATACCTTGTCTAGCATAAATAATCGCACATGGGGCTGGTGAGATGGCTCAGTAGTCTAAAGCACCTACTTGGAACAAGCTTGGCAAAGCACAGGAACCGTGGTTCAATCCCCCAGCACTACATGCCAGCCAGCCCCACCCCCTGGTGGGCTGAGCTTCACACACACACACACACACACACACACACACACACACACACACACAAATAAATAAAATTTAAAAAAATAAATATATGTGCATCATTTAAAAAAATAATAATCACACAATCAGCAGAGGTTCAGGGATCTCAACATATTGATTTTGTATCCTTCAGACATATAATCAGGAATAGGACTGGTGGGTAAATGTGACAAACCTATTTTAATGTTTTAAGATCTTTTATATTGTTTTCCACAATGGCTGTACTGATTTCTTACCCAGTGTACATTGATTCCCTTTTCTCCAGGTAATAACTTCTGTATTTTTGATAATGTTGACAGGTGTGAGATAATGTCTCGTTTTTGGTTTTGTCTTTCCCTTGTGATTAGTGGTGATGAACATTTTTATTGTTGGCCACTTGTCTTTAGAGGTTGTCATTCAGGTTCTTTGTGTTTCAGTTGGGTTGTTTTCATGTCACTATTTTAGCTTGAAGTAATCATGTGTCTGTTTTTGCTTTTCTTGACTGAGCTGTTGGTGTTACCTAGCTCAATTTCATAGAGGCCTCCTCTTATTTTCTTCCAGCAGTTTTACAGTCTCAGTTCTTACATTTAAGACTTTGATTTTGTAGATGGCAAATATGGGGCCCCATTTCATTTCTTCTGTATACAGATATCCAATTTTTCTAACATTCTTGATCATTTTTCCCCAGCATTGGGAATTAAACTTAATCTTACATATATTAGGTAAGTATTCCACCACTGAGATATACCCCAGCCATTCCCAACATTCTTATTGAAAGACTGTCCTTTTCACATTGTTTTCGACACTCTTTTGAAAAAAACAAATATGGTACATATTCACCCAAGCACATCAAAGCTTACCTTAAATATCAAAGACCTAAGTACATCTAAATCAGAAATTGTCAGTGGATAAATAGGACCCAAAGGCATAATTTTGTAATGATCTAAAAGTTTTTGGTGTAAATTAGTTGTTCATCTTACTAGCATATCTTTTGAGTAAAAAGAAAAATATTTAAGAAAAAATTTAAAATGTAATAATACACAGGGATGTAAGAACCTTTGTTTAGAACAGTAAGGCTTGGGATATTGATTTTTTTTTTTTTTTTTTTGTGGAACCAGGGATTGAACTTAGGTCCTTGCGCTTGCCAAGTAAGTATTTATTCTACTGAGCCATCTCCCCAGGCCTGGGATATTGATTTATGCTTAGCAAAATTTATATCAAAACTTTGAAAAGAAGTTTTGCATTTCTCAAAATAATCTTTTCTGCTCTCTACTGTCTTAAATTTTAAGTGTTTAAGAAAATTGTCTAAGGAAGTTCATATTTACTTAAATGTTTAAAGTTTTATCATTATTATATATACTATTATGCATGACTTTCCTTATTTTTAAAAATGTAATTATCTTGGTACAATGCACTCAGTAATGATTATTGCTTTACTATGTCATACAAGTAACTAAATTGTTTAGTTTGCTGTCTTAACATGTTATAAAAGCAATTAAAATACTTTGGTAAATTGTTTCCTGGTGAATTGTTTGTAGCCATATAACTGGCAAAACCCATGATTCTCTTGGTGAATCAGTCTTGCCCCAAAAAATGTATGTTTCCAGTTGGTACAAAAGTCATTTAGAGTTTTTGCATACTATATTAAATCTTTTTTTACAGTTGTGTATACTTAAAAAATCCTAAAGGTGTTACTAAACTGTAATTCTTGGTCTTGGAATTACCAAAACAGGAAATTCTAAGTGTTTGCCTGATTGTTCTGGCAGAATGAAGCTTCTTCACATAAATATTGGGGTTGTTTGTATTTTGGCTTTAATTACCTCAGTCACTACATTTCTTAGTCAAAGTCTTCCTACAAATTGGACTTGCTTTGCTCTCATTGGCTTGTTCTGTGTCTGACTATAAACTTTGTAACTATTTATCAAAGTTATATATTTTGTACAAAACAAATAGGATTAGACTTGACAATGGACACTAGATAAGCTATGCCTAAGACCCACTCTTTCTTAATCTCTAATACTGATCATGTTTGGCAAGAAGATTTTAGGACACTGGTTTTAATCCTCTGCCACTCCCTGAAACACAGGACATGTCCTGGCTGAACAAGGCTGAGTCACACAAAAACTCACATGAATGTTTCTGGACACTGGTAATACTGCCAAAATTTGACAGCAACCAAGATGCCTTTCAGTAGGTGAGTAAATAAATTAGCATAGCCAGATACTGAAATATTTACTGAGCCCTAAAAGGAAGAGCTATCAAGATGGGAAAAAAATAG
The DNA here is from genome assembly GCF_000260255.1 of Octodon degus. NCBI lineage: Eukaryota > Metazoa > Chordata > Mammalia > Rodentia > Octodontidae > Octodon > Octodon degus. The sequence continues at coordinate 487,358 of NW_004524845.1, read as the reverse complement.
GAAAAAAATCTTAAATGTCTAACACTAATTGAAAAGAGCCCATCTGAACAGGCTAAATACTGTATGATTCCAACTTCTAAAAAAAGCATGCCCTGTCCCTAGGTAGGCTGAGCCAGCCAAGGAGACTAGGTCTGGTGGCACAGACCTTTAATCCTAGCACTAGGGAGGCTGAAAGCAGGAAGATCACTAGGAGTCCAAGCTGCGTAGTGAGACCCTGTACCAAATACACAAAAGAAAAAAGAAAAGCAAAATTATAGAAACAGTAAAAAAAACAAATCAATGTTGGGCAGGATTGGAGGGAGGCAGGGATGAGCAGGTGGTACACAGGGGACTTTCAGTGCAGTGAAGCAATGGGAGATACATAATTTGTCCAAACCCATAGAATGCAGAAAACCAAGAATGAGTCCTAAGGTAAACCATGGGCTTTGGGTGAAATGATACCACAGGTTCATTAGTGTGACAAATGTACCAACTCTGGTGGGAGATGCTCAAGGGTCTGTGCAGGGCACAGTATGTGAAATACTGCATTTCCTACTCTATTTTGCCATGAATCTAAAGCTGTTCCAATAAAGCATTTTTAAAATTGCCTATAAGTTTAAAAACAACGCGGAAAATCCAAATGAGGTCGATAGCTTAGTTAATAACAGTGCAAAGTTAACTTCTAGTTCATAACATACAAGTTAAATAGTGTTATCATTGGAGGAAGCTAGAGTAATACACAAATGTGATACTTGACATTTTATGACAAAATTACATAATACCAATACATAATCTCTGATAGGAATATCTGAGAAAAGGGAACCCAAAAATAATGCAGACCACTACAGGCTTAATTCTCATGTCTAATACAACATGACAAAAAAAAAAAAAAAAAAAAAAAAAAAACACCTTTTATTAGCTTTTCAATTCTATAGATTAAAAATCATGAAATTGAACATTTTGGGGTTGCTTTATTTTGGTCTTTTTGAAACACAGTTTCACTATGCAGTTCATGCTAGCCGAACACACTTTGTAGCCCAGGCTGGCCTCAAACTCATAAATGTCCTGCAGCCTCAGCTTTGTGAATGCTGGGATTACAGATGCGTGTCACCATGCCCATCCAAAGTTGAACAGTTTTGGGGGGCCAGGAATCTAGCTCAGTGGTCTAAAACACCTCCTTAGGCAAGCTTAGGCAGGTGCAGGGGACCGAGGCTTGATCCCCAGCACCACATGCCATGCCAGTCCCACCCTCAGGATAGGCTAAGCAGGCCAAAAACAAAATCAAACATTTTAAAAGATAACTGAAAATCAATGGTTTTTAAGTTTCCATAGTAGGATCAATGTTATTTACATAGACCATTTTCATCTTTATTAACTTTTTAACACAAAAATAGAAAAAATTTTCAATCTAAAAAAATCTACTCATTTCAGAAAGTTTATTTCCATAGTACCATAGTTCACTGGCCAAATAGCTCAGCAGATTAAAGCACCTGCAAGCAGGCGCAGGGGCAAGGGGTTCAATCCCGAGGCCTGCCATGCCAGACCTTCCCCCTGGGGCACACTGAGACAGCAGTTGAGACTGGGTATGGTGTCACATGCCTATAATCCCAGGTCTTGGGAGGCTGTAAACAGGTGGATCACTATGAGTCCAATCTAGTAGTGAGACCATGAACACCAGACCCTTCCCTAAAATACAAAAACAGAATAAAATAAAAATAAAACATAGTACCATATTTCATGAAACTGAAGTCTATTTGTTGACAGAGATTTAATTATAGACAAATTCATTTATACCAAACAAAAACATATTGCTCACCTAAGACAGTTTAAATATTTATGGTTATTACAGATGTGCAATTAAGTCCTCTACAAAGATCAGTTCATTTAGACTGGGTAAGCTCCTAATTTACCATTTTTGATGAAGAAACAAAAAACATGATATATATTTTTTAATTAATTAATTATTTGGTACGGGTTCTCTCTATGCAGCTCTGACCTATAGTGATCCTCATGTCTCAGCCTCCCCAGCTGGGATTACAAGCATGCGCCACAACACCCAGTTTCAGTGGCTAGCATGGTGAGCTCAGGGTTCCCAGGAAAATTATATAAACTTTATAAAACATGGGGCCGGGGGGATGGCTCAGTAGAATAAGCGCTTCCCTGGCAAGCACAAGAGCGTGAGTTCAATCCCTGATTCCACCAAAAAAAAAGCCTTAGAAACTTTATAAAACAAAGGAAGATTATAGTTTCAACACAGAAGTGGTTCTTTTTCTTATTTCAAAAAATTATGAAAATGTTGTAAAATGCAAAATAGGAAAAACCATAACACACCTCAATTTTTAAAACCTAGGGAAAAAGACCTCTTTAATTATGTACTGAAGTCCAAGGATGAATCTATGCAAATTTTAAAATTATTCACACAGGTAGGTTAGCCATGAGAGCACTGTATTAATGGAACCTTCTTAAATTTTATCTTGGCTCAATAAAAAATGATAATGCTTTGGGATATATATGAAACAAGGTCATTTTTACCTATCATTCCTTTGAATGGGGAAAAAGGGCAAAATCCTACAGTGTAAAGCAAACTATGAAACAAAGAGTTCTCAAAGTAGAAATGTATCTTTTATTTTAATTTAAAACACTGAGCTGCCCAATTGGCCCAGACTACAGAGAAAACAGAATGAGCAGGAAGTGAGGTGGAAGTCCAGACTGAGCTGCCAAGAAACAGCCAGTTTGGTTTCAGGTTTTCTTCTGACTTCTCACCAAGTATGAAGACAGACTGTTCATTCTCAGTACCAGAATAGGAAATCAAATGGGAAAACATCACTTATACTTCACTAGCATATCCTACAAAAATGGAAAGAATTTTAGGAATAACTATACTTCCTCCTCAAGCAACTTAGGGGAAATCATAGCTTAAAAAAAATCTTTTAACTATAATAGAAACACTCACTTCCAAAATAGTCTAAGAAGGGAAAGGCAGGTAGCTATTTTAAGTTTCATGTAGATGAAATATATTCAAGTAATAACTTCTCAACTACCTTTTAATTAGAGAAAAATTTCCTCTTTAATCCTCCAAAATGTTCATATAGAAGAATGCAAATTATCACCCATGTTATGGGCAAAAAAACAAAGATTAAATGATTTATGTTCAATCCACCATTCCGAAAAAAAAAAAAAAGATTTATAAGATAGGTTATACCATTACCATACCGGGAACAAAACCTAACCTGCTCCTCCACAAGTATGTTATACATACATGAATATCAGTGAAGTCATTAAATACTAAACCTAGACTTATCT
>NW_004524845.1:482237-483936 GCF_000260255.1 Octodon degus | reverse complement strand
AAAAAAATTCAGAATCCTTATTCTAGAATTCGTTCAAGTCTATTTTTTCAACCTTTAATAAATATACTAATTTAAATTTTCCAGTTAAGAAACTGGTCTCCAGTGAGATGGGAAGCAACATGAGAAAATAATAAAGGGGAAAGATGGGAGGCTGGATCTTTTGTAATGTCAGTTAGCTACTATACTGACTCTAGAACCATTTACCTCCAGACTTCCTGTTGTGAGAGGTAAGTGACTTTTTAAGTGAAAGAAGGAAGCAAAAGAGAGAAATAAATCACAAAGTTTTATGTAGGATTCATAAAAATATCTTTTCTTTTTCTTGGAACACAAATGGTGAAAACTTGAGCCCTCTAAAGACCTTGGTATGAATACTGAGCAGATAATGATTACACAGAGCAGGAGTTTCTGGAAAATTTGGCTGTAAAGTAGTCTTCTGGAAGATCACAAAGTGCTCAAAAATTCTTTGACCTAAAGAAGGGAAAGAAGTATTAATATATTAATATATCTCCTTGGCAAATTTGGGGTATTAGTGTTCATCTTCATGTGAGAAAATATAACTGAAGACTCCAACTGTGTAAGTAACTATCACAATACCATACCACTTATACTTCTTTCCACAGAAATATCACCAAATACTTCAGCAATAAGAGAATGAACTATCAGATCATGATAGGAGCTTTTAATTTATATGTAAGACTGACGTAGTCCTAAAACTCAGCACACACTGAAGGGAGAAGAGGGAAGGGGAATAGGGATGGGGGTAACAGAACACAAGTTATATCATGCACAGGTACAAATTCTCTTCTCAGTAATGTGATCTTTATCTAAAATATACCAATAAATTCAAATAAAAAAATAAAACAGCTATAACTCTAGATTTATAATCTACATAAATATATACCAGTAGTATATGCAGCTTTAAAATCAATAATGTCTATTAGAGTTTAAACAAATTTGCAGATTAAACATACAGTAGATCCATAATGTTCCTAAAACACAAATTTCAATCATATAATCCACAATGTAAGTGTGTGGGCAAAGTTAGTTATATAAGTTGTGACTGAACCTAGCCAAATGATCAATACCACAATGTAAGACTCTCATAAAAAAATTATCCTGAAAAGACAAAAATTATTGCCTTGTAAAAGTGACAGTTGCCTACTAGTACAATTATAACTTTATTTATTTTAATAGCATTATAAATGAATTCTATTCTATATTTTGACAATTTAAAAAATGTCATTTGACATGTGAATTTCCTAGATATGCTTTAACTTTACATGATAGGAAAAACAACCATATATTATAGAGATGTAAAATGCTGAGGTTATATATCTCTTACAAATGGATGTCAAGTCCTTACTATCATAAACAGCAGACATTTTATAAAAGGACAAAGAAAAAAAATCAAGAGTCTCTCAAAACTGAACAAAGGGCTGGGAGATAGCTCAGCTGCATAAACGCCTGCCTTGTACAAGCAAGGTCCCAAGTTTAATCCCCAGTACCACAAAACAACAATAACAACAACAACAAAAACTCAACATAGAGAAAGAAAAAAATGAGGCTCTTCATTAGGTCTTAGATCCCTCAGTTAAACACAGGTACATGGATATTAGTTATATAGTTCCCTTTACCACTGTCTCAAATGTTCAACAGATTCTCTACCTATGCCTTTATCAATATGGCAAATATATTTATA
>NW_004524845.1:465865-469997 GCF_000260255.1 Octodon degus | reverse complement strand
AAAAATTTTAAAAGTCAATGATAGTTAAAGTTTCTAAATTTTACATGAAATTTACATGCTACTTATTTATCCATTTATTGGTTTGGGGGATACTAGTAATCAAACTTTGGGCCTTGCACCTGCCAGGCAGATGCTGTGCTGCAGAGCTGTATCTTCAGGCCCTTGCATGCTTTTTAAAACTTTATTACACTTACTAAAATTTTCATTTTGTAGATTCAGTAATGCTAAATTGCTTGTTGGGTTTAGTAGCCTCTTGCATCAGTTCCTGTAACTGTCTAATCTATTCATCACAGAAGTCATTAAGTATTTCTTCTGAGAGGGCGGTACCAAAACATGCTTTTCAAGCTGCATTTTGTCTGTTTTCGTTAGCTTGTTGCCTTAATGCTGCTGCATAAACATAAGTATTCAATATAATCTTAGATAGAAACTAATGTTTTCTTTTCCGTGCTGCCCAGGCAGGGTCCATACGGTGTTGTTCTTGATTTCCATGGTAACTTAATGAGAAACTTCACAATGTCCGGAGTCCTTGATGTCTGGTCTCCCAGGGCTTTAAGATCCACAGGCTGAAGCCGGTGTAGCTGCAAAATGCACCTGTACAGGGCCCGGACTCGCGCAACGTGCCGCCCCGGCATGGTACCGCCGGTGAAGCCCCATCGGCGCCTGCGCAGAATGGGCGCGCGTGCGCCCCCACTCCCGCCCGAGGTCGCCCCCTCAATTTTCAAAGTTTAAATATTCAGGCATATGGAGGCCCGGGAGATGGCTTGAGTAAGTGCTTGCGTGGCAAGCACAAGGTTCTGAGTTCAATCCCTGGTATCACAAAAAATAAATATTCATCCATATATTTGAGAAAAGTTTATAAATTCTCATTTCAATAATATTTTATCAAAAGAAATAAGAAAGATGAAATAAATAGTAATTTTGTGTTAATTTGTAAGGATGGAATATTTCCAACAGAATGAAATCGTTAGTATTCTTTATGCTCTTTTACAACATTTGTAGTTACTATTTTTTTTTTTTTTTTTTTGGTGGAACCAGGGATTGAATTCAGTCCCTTGCACTTGCCAGGGAAGCACTTATTCCATTGAGCAATCTCCCTGGTCCCTTGTAGTTACTATTTATATAATTTAAAACAATTCTTTTCATAAATAAAAGTGAATATCCAAATTACTACGGAAAATGGAACAGAATCATCCTACTTTCTTTCCAAGTTTAGTTTCAATAGTAACACAGTATTCTAATAAATTATGCATGACGACATTTACATTACATTAATTAGAACCTACCTTGTGACTTATCAAAGAAATAGGAAGAAAAAGGCCAATGCAAGCATCAAAATCAAAAGCTTCCTATCAAATGTAAGGTCTTGCTATTCAAGTTAGTCTTATAAAAGGTGTCCACCTGATCTTCCCAGATTCATTATATAATACATTAATTACTGTTACAACCCATGCAGAAAGGCATATTCTCAAGGAACTTCTCTGAACCTGTTTCTGTCTGCCTGTGTGCCTGTCTGTCTCTTTCAGTAGCAGGGATTGAGTCCAGCGCCTCTGCACTAAGATGCACCCCCAGCCCATACCTTTTTTATTTTGAGACAGGGTTTCACAAGTCACTAAGTTTCCCAGGCTAGGCTTGTGATCCTCCTGACTCTCTCTTTCTCAGAATGCTGAGCTTACAGATGTGTACCATCACATTTAGCTTCTAAGTCTCTTCTTACTGTTCCTGCCATTCTTCCCTCTTTGATCACAAACAATGATAAAAGCTTTCTTGAAGTGAACATTCACCTTCTGCTTTGCTGTTCGTTCAGCAAATGATCACCAAGCTCCTAATGTGCATCCAGACTCTGTCCTAAGTACTGGAAATTCAGCAGCAGTCAAAATAGTCAAATCCCACATCATGGAACTTATACTTTAGAAACTTGTTGAACATGTTCCTTAGTCTAGCTGTGACAGAATGAGAGCCTAAAAACATTAGGAAGAAATAAAAATGAAAAATGATGGGGCCGGGGAGATGGCTCAGTGGAATAAGTGCTTACCTGGCAGGCAAAAGGGCCTGAGTTCAATCCCTGGTTCCACAAAAAAGAAAGAAAAGAAAAGAAAAGAAAAGAAAAGAAAAGAAAAGAAAAGAAAAGAAAAGAAAAGAAAAGAAAAGAAAAGAAAAGCAAAGCAAAGCAAAGCAAAGCAAAGCAAAGCAAAGCAAAGCAAAGCAAAGCAAAGCAAAGCAAAGCAAAGCAAAGCAAGCCAGCCAGCAAGCTGAAACAACTGAGGAGGAACAGAGAAGAACCTCGAGCCATTTGCCAATCTGGGCTTCTAGTTTGTTGAGAAAATATGATACTTTTATAGGCACAATTATAAATCTGGAGGCACACAGGTGAGGGTTGCTTCAGTACAGACCATTTTAAAGCATTTTAAATATTACTTTAAACTTTCATAGAAGCAAACAAATTTTTACAGGGCCTCACCTTTGGAGCAGCTCGAAGATAAATGATTCCATCTAATTCAAGACTTTGGCCAAAATGGTTATTCATCCAGTCATGCCAATCTTGATATATTGTCCATTCTGTCTCATTCATACAATCAGATTCATACAAGTTAGATGCAAAAATGTACCTAAAAAAGAATCTTCATTAATACAAATATCATTTCAGAGAGAGAGAGAGAGAATGGGTCTATTAAGTGAACACAAACATTTTCCTAAACTTTGTGTCAAGACAGTCCCTCAGAGAATAGATAATGTGAGGACCTCACCACATATAGGAGAAACATTCTTGGCCAGCAGGTCTCAGACTATGCAAAAACCGCTCAAGTCTTGAGATGTGTCCAGAGGTTCAGGGAAGCCCGAGTACTTCAGGTACTACCATAGTTCAGGAAAAAAATTACAGACTAAATATGGGAACATAAGTCTAAATGTCTTTTATTAAGTTAGACAACAAAGAAAACTGCAAACATGAAGGAAAGCTACTTGTATCACTACCCTTTGTTTTGAAAAACACAACTTTTTATTAAAAGATTATCTATGTTAACATGATTTCTTTTTTTTTTTAAACAGAGTCTAAGTAGTTCAGGTTGGCTTTGAACTATGTACATAAGCTGGTCCCCAGCTTAGACTAGTCTCAAACTAATAGGTCTCTGGCCTCAACTTTCCAAGGGCTGGGATTACAGATATCCACTATACCTAGCTTCCATATTAATTTCTTTCCTTTTCTTCTTCTTCTTCTTCTTCTTCTTCTTCTTCTTCTTCTTTTTTTTTGCGGAACCAGAGATTGAATTCAGACCCTTGCGCTTGCCAGGGAAGCGCTTATTCTACTAAGCCATCTCCCCGGCCCCTCCATGTTAATTTCTAACAACACAATTATCAGCAAGATACAAAGTACTTTGGAAGCCTCAATAACTTTTAAGAATGAAAAGGGGTACAAAACCAAAAATCTGAGAGCCCCTAGCCTGCGCTATCCTGGACGTCAAAAGAATCCTAGCATACACACAGCAATCCTAAGGCCCCCTAGGAAATATTTATCCCCTTGCTCCAGGTGAGAGTTTAGGGCATAGATACAGATTTAACCAGAACAGATGAGATTTTTGTTTTGTTTTGTTTTTGTCTTTTTTGGACAGGATCTCACTATGCAGATCAGGCTGGCCTTGAGCTCACTTTGTAGCGAAGGCTGATATTGAATTTATAATCCTGTCTCAACCTCCCAAATGCTGGGATTACTGTACATACTACCATGACCAGCTAAGAATTTTTAAAGGATTGGAAGAAGGAAAAAAAAACTTGTGCGTAAATTTTAATTAAATGATCATATTCTTTATAATTTCCAAGGAAGTCAGAGGTTATAAATGCTAAAACTTTCCAATGTCATTAAATGTCATTTCCTATCTTAAATCTTCAATTCCTCCCCTAAAACTATTTGTGATCCCCAGGAAAAAAAAGAAACAGAAACAAATCAAGAAAAGAAAAAAAGATGTTCAGTTCTAAGCGAAGACCCCAAACAGCCAAATATAGACCATTTATATATAACTGCCACTGGGCTGGGGATATATAGCTCAGCAGCGTAAGTGCCTTGCTGGCAAAGCCAAGGTCCCAAGTTCAATCCCCAGTACCAAAAAGTAATAATAATAAAATAAAATAAAATAAAATA
>NW_004524845.1:461968-465765 GCF_000260255.1 Octodon degus | reverse complement strand
ACCTTTTCAACCAGACTCTCATGCTTGTCTTTAAAGTCTTCATTAACATCCAATGTTAAGATAGGTACCTCTTGTAGATACTCAAAGTTGGTTCTATTTAAAAAGAAAGAAATGAACAAAATCAGACAATCAATAAACACAAACACATTAAAAACTCATTTAAAAAAAAACTCATTCTTATATAACTGGAAAATCAAAATGCTGTCAATCAGTTGACACTAAAGTTACTTTGGAAGTAATATAACTGACAGCCCCTTCCTCATGTGGATTTACTGTCTGTAAATAAAAATGTACTATATATAAATGAAAAAATCTTTAGACACAATAAACATGTAGAAATAGGCCCTGTAACATAAAATATTCCTCAGAAAAAGAAACCATATGAAAAGGAAATTGCACTTAAAGGTGAAGGAGAACTGAGGATATAGCACAGAAGTAGAGCAGCTGTCCAGAATTCATGGCTCAAATTCAATACCCACAATACCAAAGAGGCAGCAAACTAAAATTCAGAGAAGTCCCCTGAGGCTCCAAGGCGATTCAAGGTTACATGGTAGAATGAGACTGCATTTGAGTCATGAGCTGACTAATGAGACTACTATGCCACACTACTGCACGGTCCTGATCTAAGAAACAAATCTGAAACCTAAATATTCCCAGGTTTCCAATAAATGCCTGAAACTACACACAGGTGAACCCTACATATAATATACTTGGTTGTTCCTATAAATATAAATACAAATTTAATGCCTTTTCTATATCAAAAGTGATTTTTTAAAATTAGGTTAAGAATGTTTACTTTTCCACATAAGAGACACTTAATGGCTTCTCTTTAGCAGATGTGATTAAAAGCATCATTCACTGCTCTTTTGCTTTGGGACTACTGTGAAGAAAATAAGGCAAACTGATCACAAGCACTATGATATTGTGACAGCTGATCTTATACAGAGTGCTACAGATGACTCTCAGATGGTAGTACATATATGCTAGACAAGGAGCTGATTCATATCCTAACTGTACCAGACAGGATGGGTTGGGGCAGGACAACACAGGATTTCATCACACTACTCAGAAAGGTAGGTAGTTATTTTGTTTTGACAGCAAATCTAACTATATTGCCCATATTGATTGGTCTCAAACTGCTAGGCTCGAATGATCTTCCTGCCTCAACCTCCCAAGTAGCTAGGACTATAGATAAGCCCAGCTTGGTGAACTATTCAAAGATTATAAATTATTTCTGAAATTTCCCATTTTGTATTTTCAGACCAAGGTTGTTATTGGCACTGGAACCATGGAATGTGAAATGGAAGATAACGGGGGACTACTGCATTACTATAACTCCTCTAATAGAGTACTAAAACATCATGCACACAGATACAATCTTATCATTTATCCATGAGTTCTGCTGTCAATACCACTAGGACATACTAGTTACAAAATCTTGAAAAAAATGAGATCTTATTGTATTTGAGACTCAACATCCACACCTAACTTTTTTCCCCATACCTAATTCTATGAGACAAAAATAAATTAATGGCTTAAAATTAAAAATAAAAATACACGTTGCTAGTCACAGCTTCCAAGTATTAGATTAGAAGCTAACACAGGAGTTCAGAATGATGAGCACATAGGAAGGAGGAGACTTACTTCAGTGTCCGATGCAGGAGCCAGCTTTCATGTTTATAGTGCAGCTTCTCTAAATATTCAAGAGGGATGCCTTGCTCTTCAGTTCTTCCTCGTAAATGTATCCTACTCAAGCATTTCTAGAAATAAGATAAATCAAAACATAAGGAACAATTACTTGCTGTTTGCAGTCATCAAAATTTTCTAGTATCTAAATAAGTTAGTGAAAATATATTCATTCCTTCTAAAATACTGAAATAGTTGATTTTTCCTTCATCTGCTTTTTCAATGATTTGGTGGCTAAGCAGCCTTTTCTAAAAGACAAAATAACTGGTAGACAGGTGAAGAAAAGTTCATTAAACACCTACTTAAAATTTTTAGAGAACAGGTACCTGGTGTGTCAATTTGTCAATTCTACCTTGGTACTAACCAAACTTGACTGTAGAATATCTGTTTCATTAATGTAAAACCCTAAAGACTGTGGTCCCTAACATGATGAAAGCTACACAGTGCCACAAACAGAACTTCGGGGTGTTCTACACTATCCTACCCTGGACTGCTATGGCTAGCAGGTTTGAGCACTGCAATATGACTAGCAGGTTGACCAAGGAACTGAATTTTAAATTTTTATTTAATTTTAATAACTGTAAATTAAGTAGGCACATTGGACAAGTGACTCTAGATCATCTCCCCTAGAAAATGACAAAAATATACAAAATTAGGTACAATTTGTAAGTTTGTAGATCCTGAAAATTTACTCATGCATCCAAAGATAAAAGAACATCCAAATAGAGAAGTACTTGACTAGTATGCCCTTAAGCCTCTGTTCAATCCCTAGTGCCATGAAAGAGAAAGAAAAAGCTTTCAAACTAAATAGCATGCATTATTTATGTATCACAGCCTATAAGCTATTGTTCAAAAGTCCACTGCAAGAAATCAAAATACACTGTTAATTTTTTTTTAAGATTATTACACCAAAAGGCTCATTGTCATTAATCCCCCTTATAAAACTTTCCCTCACTTCAGACACACTTATTCTATCATTCTTACTCTTTGTGAAGCAATAGCACTGCCATGGCTGCCTCAACACCTTGAACTGTTCAGAATACCTACCTATCATGACCTCTGACTTTGGGGGAAGAGCCAGAAGTCACAAGTACCAAATTATCTGCAAGTAAGGAGGGTAAGAGGACACACAAGGTTTTTAGGAGTCTGCTTTCCATGAGACAGCACTCAGCAGCAGTGGTCACCATATTTTTATCGCCTCATAAAGATACTCACGAGACAGGACTTCCAGAACTCCATCAAAAAGTGGCAAGAATGACGGAATAAACGTGTACAAAGTGAGAAAGACTAATCTGTGAGAGATTAATGATACTGTGTCTTTTACTGTACTCAATTTTCTTTTTTTTTAAGTTGTGTCTTTAATCTTCCAAATCATTACGCAATAAGTCAAATTCTCAAATTAACTACAATAATTTAAAGGTTCACTTGTTAAAACACTGCATAAAGACCATACTTTGCATAATCTATATTATAAATGATAGTATAGCACTGAATCTTTTTGGGTATTTAACAATGGTTATCATATAGCACACTGTTGTCTTTAATGTAGTTGCTCAGATTACAGACACAAGCATGTAAAATTGGTCAAAATAAAAATTTTAAGCATTAACTGCTAATGCTTCTATTTAATATTTCATTGACTCAACAATGATTTAAGGAAACATTTAAAAAAACAAATATAATTGAAGTAAAATGATAAAAGTTTCAGAATGACAGTATATTTCATGAACTTGTTGGAATCCACATCTATTTTTACCATGATAAAAAGTAGCCCTAAAGCAAATGTTTGAGTAAAAATAATATTTAAATTAAATTTATATTAGCCAGTGTGGTGAGGCACATCTGTAATCCCAACACTGAGAGGCTGAGGCAGGAAGACTGCCGCAAGTTCGAGGTCAGCCTGGGCTATATAGTGAATTCAGGGACAGCCTGAACTACATGGCGAGACCTCCTCTCAACAAACAAACAAAACTAGTGAGATAAATTTATAAACAAAAAATATTCTTGGGAAAATTCAAGTTTGTCTATTCTACAGCCTTTCTTATTTAATCTAAAAATTAAATTCCAGCTGGGTGTTCCGGGAGACCCCAGACCCAGTCCTACCCCAGGTC
>NW_004524845.1:446247-449889 GCF_000260255.1 Octodon degus | reverse complement strand
TGGTTATTCATCCAGTCATGCCAATCTTGATATATTGTCCATTCTGTCTCATTCATACAATCAGATTCATACAAGTTAGATGCAAAAATGTACCTGTCACTATACACAGATCGTTCAAAAAATAACACAGGTTTCTCTGCATCTTTGAGCTTGCCATTGACAGAGGCGAGCTGAGCGCGTATGCGACTGAGACAGGCGTATGATTGGAAAGTAAAAGACCATCGTTCCGGTTTTTCATACATCATCTGAAGAACATTCCCACCACTTTTCTGAGAGGTTGTCAGTTCCTGATTTGAATTTGCAAAAAGAAACAAGAAGCAAGTTAATGATCAAGAGCATTATTCTAACATTTTAAAGGTTCACAAACAGAACTCACATAAATAAATGCATCATGATTAGTAAAACCAACATGATTAAATCCCTTTCTTCATTCTCTTTCCCAGTATAATTTTCAGGTCACCTGAGGTTGAGCAAATCTTTAGCTCTTCCTCACAAGAATTCATAAACAACCCATGGAAAAAATTATTTATCTGGCCAAAATAAAACTTATAAAGTTTTAATTAGTAGCCATATACAGTGGTGCATACCTATAATCCCAGCACTCAGCGAAAGTTGAGGCAGGAGGATTGTGACAAGTTTGAGGTCACTCTGGTCTATACAGTGAGTTCAAAAGCCAACTTGAATAACACAGTGAGATGGTATCAAAAAACAAAAAATATTTTAATTACTTGTCAGTTTTTAAATGCTAAATAAAATTACTTGGGTTTATATATTCCTGTCAAAAATGGAAGTCAGGCAACATGGTGTTTGTATTCCTTTTAGAAAAATCAGCTACTCAAGTCACACGTACATCCTGTAGATGAGATGCATGCTCTCCAGTTTGTCTCTCCATGCCTCACTGACTCTTTACAAGATCCTGAAGTACTGTACTTCCGATTTGATTTGAAACTGTTTCATTGCTATCTGTTTATCAATAAAATTTTGAAAAAAAATAAAAATAAAAAATAAAACCAGCTGAAAGCCTTGTTTAAAAAAAAAAAAAAAAAGATCCTGAAGTAGAGTAAAGCATGGAGGACAACATCCTGATGAGCCAATCTTAAGTTAAAAATATACTTGAAATGTACTGACTGCTCAGCAACACAGAATAGGAGGGGCAGCTGCATCCCTCAGGCTCCTGTGTCTGGTATGGCTCACTGCTGCCACCTGGCACCACAAGAAGGTATCATGCTACACTCTGCCAACCTGGGGTAAAAATGGAAAGTAAAGAACTGAAGAACAACTTCCATGGAATGTGCATCACTTCTGCACCATCAGAAAGTCAAAAATATCATAAATGGAATGATCCTACATCAAGGTAAGTGGGGACTGTCTGCATCTGGTTAGCTGCCCAGCTCTTTTAAGCACTCAAGTTTATAACTCCAATCTTTCGATGTGCCAGAATAGATCCTCCTCAAAATTGTGTAAGTTAGTAATTGTACTGCTATATCTAGTGCTATTCTATATAATTATTACTTAATAAAAATAATTATACATTGAAAAATAATTTTCCTATTTCTGTCTATTAAAAGGGCTATGTAAGAATAAGGACAAATACCATCTACATTATGGTCTCTAAAGGGCCGGCCAAATAGCTCAGCGCTGAGATGGCAATTGAGACTGAGCATGGTGGCGCACTCCTGTAATCCCAGCTCTTGGGAGGCTGTAAACAAGAGGTTCACTAAAAGTCTGATCTAGTAGTGAGACCCTGAACACCCTGTAGATCCTTACCTAAAATAAAAATAAAAAGAAAGATTATGGTCTTTATATATTTTCCACTGAAAATATTCTGTGCCAGATTCTAGGTCTGGAAAAGGAACTGTATAAGATGAGCTTCACATATCTTGTCCCAGTAAATAAGAAGACTATCAAAGACTACTCCAAGTGGGTAAAGGGCACAGGAGTTCAGTTTGAACATCCAAAAAGAGTGGAAGGCAAAAATCTGTGAGTTATAACACATAAAAATAACAACAAAAACAAAACTAATCATGTGGAAGAGGATATTAAGGCACTGACTTATTCTGGAAAATCATACATGAAAAGAAAAAAATAGACATCAAGCATTTTATTCTAGCTTTTCTGTAGATGTATTCTATAGGTAATGAAGGACTAGATGAAAAAAGGGGGTTTTTAGGACAACTGAGAAAGCATATCTTTATAGCAACTAATGATATATTAGATTGAAGTAGTAAATAGCAATAGATACTAAAATCATTAGCAAAATGTTGACAAATTTCTTTTTCTACTTTTGAGACAAGTGTCTCTAGATTGCCCTCAGATGCTATACCATTCTTACTTTAGGTTGGTGGGAGCTGGAGGTCTGAGCTTAGTTTCCTCTACATTTTGGTTTTTTTGTACTTGTTAAGGACCCAGGCCATTGTGTATACCAGGCAAGCACTAAACCTCTAAACTACACCCAGCTCTATTCCAAAAGTATTTTCTAATAGTCCTGAGTATGTCAGGCCAGACACAAAGACTGAAAGTAAACAGTATTACTTGGGCTACAACAGACCTAGAAAACTTTGGCTTCCAACCTCCAATTTTAATGCACATTAATACAAAAATCTTTAATAGGTGAAGGAAGACATAGGTACAGAAGAGGACTTTCTGAACAGAGCTCCAGTGGCACAAGAAATAGTACCAGCAATCAACAAATAAGATCATATAAAGTTAAAAAGAGTCTGCATAACAAAAGAAATAACCAAGAGTGAAGAGACAATCTACAAAATAGGAAAAAGGTTGTTGCCAGCTCCCCCTCCAACAAAGGACTAAGATCTAGAATATAAAGACAAAAACTAGACCCTCCCCGAAAATAAAAGATCCAATCAAACATGTGCAATTAAAATGAATTGACATTTCTCAGAAAATACAAGTGGCCAATAAAGATGAGGGTAAAAAAAAAAAAAGTTTTAACACCTCTGGCCATTCAAGAAATGCATATGAAAAAATGCATATGAAATCAACAATAATGAAATTCCACCTTACTCCAGAAAGAATCACTATCAAGAAATCAAATAATAACAAGTGCTAGCAAGGCTGAGGGGGAAAAAAAAACCTTCTACATTGTTGGTGGGACTGTAAGCTAGTCCAATCATTATGGAAATTCCTCAAAATATTAAAAATAGAAATCCCATCTGACCCAGAAACTCCTCTTCTAGGTATCTTTCCAAAAGAGTTAAAGTCATCATGTTACAATGATGCATGCATAGTCATGTTTACAGCACAATTCATAACAGGTAAATCTTGGAAGCAGGCTATATGTCCATCAGCAGATGAATGGATAAAGAAAATGTGTTATTTATATACAATGGAGTACTACTCTACAATAAAAGATAAATGAGTCATTTATAGGAAAATGGATGTACTTTGAGACCATTAGGTTAGTGAAATAAATTAGACACACAAGCTTAAATATTATAGGGTTTCTCTTAACCCAAAGTATAATTAAGTTAAAGAGAAAAGTACAAGATTGATAATAAACAGAGAGAAAGCTTTCCAAAAAGGAACCCAGGTACAGCAATTAACCACTAAGAAGAATATATGCAGTGTGTTATTTGTTGAAACTGTACTTCCGATTTGATTTGAAACTGTCTCATCACTGTTTAT
>NW_004524845.1:433704-446147 GCF_000260255.1 Octodon degus | reverse complement strand
CACTAAGAAGAATATATGCAGTGTGTTATTTGTTGAAACTGTACTTCCGATTTGATTTGAAACTGTCTCATCACTGTTTATCAATAAAATTTTGGGGAAAAAAAAAAAAAAGGAACCCAGAGATAGATGGAGGGGGAAGGCAGGGGATGAAAAAAGAATTAAGATGTGTTACCCACATGTAACTTCCCATAGTGATTATAATCATTATACACTATAAACAAGTATTAACAAAAATAATTTTTAAGTGAAGTTATTTTTTATTAGAAAAGAGTATTATCTTGGTTATTTTTCTCATTACTGAGACAAAATACTCAACTCCCAAGTTAAAAGACGAAGGCTTTACTTAGCTGACAATTTGTAGAGGTTTCAGTCCATAATAAGTTGGCTCCAAAGCAGGAAACATGGCAGAAGGGCATCAAAAAAGAGAAGCAGTTCGTGGCAGGAAGAAGACAAAAGGCAGAAGGCACCAAGCTGCGAGCAACCAACTGTAAGTAACTAGCAGCAAGCCTCTTTCTGTTCCTTATATCCAGGCTATCCACTCTTAGGGCAGACAGCACTCACCTCCTTAATCCTAGCATTGCACCATAAGTAAGTCACACACTCTAAATCCAGCCACCTCTGAAAAAGCCCCACTTATAACTGCATGAGGCCTTTGGGAGACAGCTAAACACAAGCTGTAACAATTATGTATTTTATTTTCCTACACTATTAAGCAATCAAAAGACAAGTTTTTGTATATGAAAAGAATCTAGTTATCATAATCACATAAGCCTCTGTTGTATGCATAAAAATGTCAGATATGCATGTTGAGCCTCTTTGATTTTATACTGTTTTCAGTTCTGATATATCTTATAATTGTTCTGATTCTTCTTTTGATGTTCAATGTTAATAGTCCTTTTCTTGCCAACCTCTTCTAAACACAGAATAAGTTTATTATACTTCTATGTGGAAAAATCCTGTGAATAAGCTACATTAATAAAAACCTTTCTGACCTCTGTTTTGGCCATTCAAGCAAACTGTTTCTCTCTCTCTTGTATTTTAGGGAAGGGTCTACAGGGTGTCAGCTATTTGTGTGTTCTTTACCCAGTTACTTTCAAGTACTACAGGTATTGCCTCTGTAAAGGAAAGAGAACAGTTAAATCTGTTTAATAAGCATTTCTCCCCAAGTTTATCAGCCTCTGTTGTAACTCACTGTGGCCATATTGACTTGGTTTTCACCAATGGCAGTGGATCAGTACAGCACTTCCAGGCCTGAACCACACAAATATCTCAAGCACAATTATTTTATCTTTGTTGACCAGCTGTAAGCAAAGGACACCAGAGCCCTAGAGCTGCAGCTATCAACTGCAGTTCTAGATCAGAGGTCCTTAACAGATACCCTAACAACTGGGCATGACAGCACAAGACTATGACCCAGCAGTTTGGGAGGCTGAGTCAGCAGAATCAGCAGGGGCCGGTCTCAAGGGAAATAGCTCAGTAGAATAAGCACTTGCCTGGCAAGTGCAAGGGCCAGAGTTCAATCCCCGGTTCTGGGAAAAAAAAAAAATCAACATCATATCAAAGCAAATTTAAAAACCTAATGGGCTGGAGATGTCATTTAGTACAAAGGGCCTGGGTTCAGTCCCCAGCAACACAACACAACACACACACACACACACACACACACACACACACACACACACTGTAGCAGACCTATTAAATCAGAAGTGAACACAAAGCACACCTGTGGTTCCCATCTTCCAAGGACCTTAATGACCAAGAACATAGAAAGCACTGGCCACAAATGAGAAGAGGATAAGTCCTGAACTACACTACTCACACCAGTCATCAAACAACATGATTCACTGTTCTGGGACTAAAAACACACTTCTAGCATCTGGATCCATGAATTTATAGTTTAGTATAATAGCAAGTGCTATCTTCAATCCACCTGTTCAATACATTCAATAAAACCCATAAGGACTGAATTTAGTTCAGCTTGTTAAATTTGAAAATAAAGGTCACATATCCCTTATCTATAACACTGGGACTGGAAGTGTCTCACACTTCAGAATTTTTTTGGACTTTCAATATTTGCACATACATTATGAGATATACTGGGGATAAAAACAAAATCTAAACACAAGTTCATTTATTACATATGCATGCTCAGACTCATGGCAATCCTCCTGTCTCAGCCTCACAAGTACTTGAATTACAGGTTTGCATCACCACATCCAGTGAAAACAATTTATGTGACAATAAAAAACACTATATTCAATTTCTTAGCTACATATTCAAAATATCACTTTAATGTCATACATTAATAATTATAATGATGCATATTTTCTTTTTGGTTTTTTGATAGGGTGTCACTATGCAGCCTAGGTTGGCCTTGAACTTGCAGTAATATTCCTGTTTCAGTCTCCCAAATGCTGGGATTACAACTTACAATTATAAAAAAAAAATGTATTTTCTATTTCAATGTCAATTTCCATTTTTAAAATCTGAGTTCTATACCTCTATGGGGTATTTTAGTATCAGGAATAGAACTCAAGAGGGCTGACCAAGTAGCTCAGTGGATTAAAGCAAATGCAAGGAATTAATGAATCAAGAAGCTGGTTCTTTGAAAGAATAAATAAAATTGTTAAACCCTTAGCCAACCCTGTCAAAAAAAAAAAAGGAAGAAAGAAAGACTCAAATTCATGCATTACGCAATGATAAGGGTGAAGTCACTACAGATTCTGTGGAAATTCAGAAGATCATAAATACCTACTTCAAAAAGCTTTACTCTCATAGGATGGAAAACAAAAAAAAATGATAGATTCCTAGATATGTGTGAATTATCAAAGCTAAATCAAGAAGATATAAAAATTTTCAATAACCCTATCACTTAATGAGATTGAAAGTGGAATTAAAATTTACCAACAAAGAAAAGCCAATGACACTGCTTGAATTCTACAAGAAAGTCAGAGAATATCTAATGCTAATATGCTCAAAATTATTTAATGAAATTGAAAGGGAAGCAATACCCCCTAACTCATTCTTGGAGAGAAGTACTACCAAAACCAGAAAGACATAAGCAAAAAACAGAACTACAGGCCAATCTCCCTAATGAACATAGATGCAAAAATCCTCAATAAGATACTGGCAAACAGAATGCAGGATATCATCAAGAAGACTATATACAATGATGAAGTATTTTCTATGTACAGTACCATGTCATCTGTGAATAGTGATATCTTCTTTCTTTCCAATCATTATTCCTTTTATTTCTGTCTTGTCTAATGGCCTTGGCTAATATTCCCAGAACTATGTTGAAAAGGAGTGGTGACAGTGAAAATCCTTGTCTTGTTCCTGATTTTAGAGTGAAAGCTTGCAGTTTTTGTTTATTTAGCCCATGGTTTGTCACAGATGGCTTTAATTAGATTGAGATAAAGACCATCTAGTCTAACTTTCTGTAGAGTTTTTATCATGAGTAGGTGCTATACTTGGTCAAAGGCTTTTTGTGCACCTATTGAGATATCATATGATTTTTGTTCTTGGCTTTGTAAATTTGGTATATTATATAAATCAGTATTTATGTATGTTGAACCATCCCTGCATTCTTGGGGTGAATTACACTTGGTCATGGTGTATAATCTTCTTGATGATTTGCTGCATTCTGTTTGCCAGTATCTTATTGAGGATTTTTGCATCTCCTTTCATTAGGGAGATTGGCCTGTAATTCTCTTTCTGAGTTAGGTCCCTCTCCAGTTTTAGTATTAAAGTAATGGTGTTTCTAGAAATGTATTGCTTCCCTTTTAATTTTATTATAGAGTTTCAGAAGTAGTAGTGTTAGGTCTTCTCTAAATTTCTTGTAGAATTCATCAGTGAATCCATCAGGGCCTAGGCTTCTCTTTGTTGGTAGGTTTTTAATTACACCTTCCACTTCACTGATTGATATTGTTTTATCTAGGATTTTTATATCTTGATTCATCTTTGGTAATTCATATGTATCTATGAATCTGTCCATTTCTTCTGCATTTTCTACCTTATTAGAATACTATTAAATACAAAAAAAAAAAAAAACAAGTTTTTAAAGTAGGTATAGATGATCTGAACTTCTACAGAGACCATTCTGATTTTACCCTTTTAATTCCTAATGGTGCAGACTTGCATCTTTTTTGTTTTTAAATACGGGCAGATAAAGGTTTGTTGATTTTATGTATTTTTCAAAGAAACAACTATTTGATTCACTGATCCTCTGTATTTTTTTTTTTTTTTTTTTAGTCTCCAATGCATTAAATTCTGCTCTGATCTTTATAATCTTCTTCATATGAGACTCTGGCTTAGCCTACTCTTTTTTTCTACAAGCTTGAGGTTCACCATTATTGTTTGACTGTAGAAACTGTCTAATTTCTTCTGTGCCAGGGAGATAGCTCAGTAGCTTAAGCGCCTTCTTGGCAAGCGCAAAGTCCTGTGTTTGATTCCTAGTACCCCCCCAAAAAAAAATTTACTTCAGTTCTAATATTTCATTGTTCATTTTTTTGTCTAGTTGATTTTTTGATAGTGGGGTACTGAAATCCCCCATACAATTGTATTAATGCTTATTTTTCATGCCCATTAATATTTGTTTTATATAGTTGAGTGCACCGTTATTTGTTGCATATATATTTATGATTGTTAGCTCTTCCTTTTAGATTGTTCCCTTTACAAGAATGTATTAAAAGTCTTTATCTCTCTTAATCAGTCTTGGCTTGAAATTCATTTTGTCTGCAAATAGAATAGCTACCCCTGGTTTTCTCTGGGTGCCTGTCACAGTATTGTTTTCCATCCTTTCACTTTCAGTCCATAAATTTCTTTTTGAATTAAATGTGTTTTGTGTATGCAGCAGATTGTTGGATCTTGCTTCTGGATCCACTGTGCCAGTCTGTGATTTTTGATTGGTGAATTAAGACCATTAACATTGATATTTATAACTGAGATGACTTATCATTGTCATATTGTTTTCCTGTTGTTGGCTATTCCTCTTTTTTCCCTTCCCTCTATTTGCCTTTCTTGGTGAATTTCTTCTTTTGGAGTTCATGGAGTTGTAGTGCTTTTTTATCTTTCTAGAATGTCCTTCAAAACATTTTTTTTTGTATTAAATAGTTTTATAGTCAAATCTGTTGCTCAGATTACCAGATATAGGTATGTTTCTGTGTAACAGTATTTTATTTTCTTTTTTTAAAATTTTTTCCATAATTTTATTGAGAAACAAATAGCAATGAGACAGTTTCAAACCAAACTGGTAGGGCAGTTTCAATAATTAACACATTGCATATATTCTTCCTAGTGGTTAATTGCTGTACAAGATGTAGACATGATATCCTATTTACAAACACTATTAGAACAAGTCCCTCTATTCATTAAGAGAATGTAGCTATATATCTATCCTAACCACTTTGAATACACAGATACAAAATGGACATTCATCTGTATCCTCTTTTTTTGTTTAGTTCTGTCATTTAAATATTAAAGGTGTGTGAACTCAGCAAAATATTCTAAGAGTCCAGTAGTCCATAATAGTATTGGGTCTTCCACTTGACTGGTAATGTCATAAGTTGTTGACCTGAGTCCCCTAGCTCAACATAACAACATGACTTTACTTCTTATACTTTGTTTTTATACTTTTCTGCTAGATGGTTAGGACCAAGATAAAGCAAGACCTATGTAACAAGAATTATAGCTTTTGGATCTGATAAGGTCAGTGAAATCCCCTCAGGATTTATCCTGAGATACTGTACCTCATTTTGTACATCCTTTGTCAGTGTCAGCCATGTGGATGAGTCACGGCCATTGCTTGGCCAATTTGCTCTCTGAGAAAGCCTGGGAGTATGTATTCTCTCCATGTGACTCTCCTTAGGCATACTCTATATCATCGAATACCTTCCTCCTTGGCCCCATAATTTCCTTGATCAGAAAATTTAGGACACAACTGAGTTACATGATGTTACAAGTTCTCACATGTCCTGAGTCTGAATTGACCTTGGAAGCCTAGGGCCAAAATGTTGGCTTACCCCACAGCCATCCTTTTTGTCTATCTTTGAGGGTTGTTAACCCTCCAGAAGAGAAGCTTATTGTTATTACCATACAACCTAGGCTGTTGAGCTTAACCTCACTATCTGTCTGAATATCAAACATCTTAGGCATAACATGGAACAGGTATTTTTCATCAAGTATTGATCTATTAAACTTTAAGTCCCTGAAGAGTATGATGAAAAAAACATTTAAAAAATTAAAATATATTTTAAAAATAGGCATAAAGAATTATATAAGTCCAGAAATCTAACCATATACAGCATTGTAGCTGGACAGTCCCACAACACTCCTTTTCCTGTCTCCTGCCTTCATTCACCACCCACTTCCTTTTTAAACAATCATCTACCCGAGAGACAGCATGGCAGCAACTGTCATGTCATGTCAAGCAGCACATATTCAGAAGACCAGAATGATAGGCACTCCACGTATGAACCTACTATTACAAATTGCCATCATCAGTGCAATTTCAAAACATTTTTGAGTATTGGTCTGGTGGTCATAAATTTTCTCAGATATTCTTTGTTGTATAGGTATATTTCTTTCTCCACCAGTTTTGAAAGTTTTGCAGGGTATATCAATCTGGGTTGAAGGTTATTTTCCTTTAGAACTTGAAATACTTTAAGCTCTCCTTGACTTGGGGATTTGTGTTGAGAAGTAAGCTGTGATTCTGATAGGCTTTCCTTTATAGGTGGTTTCTTTTCCCCTATAGCTTTTAAGATTCTATTCTTGAGTTGAATTTTTCCAATCTTGACTACGCCTGGTTGTAGTTTTTTGTTTGTTTATTTTTAACTTTGTGGCTAATTGGAAATATATATATATATATATATATATATATATATATCACTTACCTATATGTCAAAGTCTTTTTCTCTACCAGTGAAGTTTTCTGCCATGACATCTGTGAAATTTTTTTATATCATTTGTGCTATCTCTTGCTTTTTCACTGAATCCAACGAATCTTAAGTTATGCTTTGCCTCATCTAGCAGCTGCTGGATTGATTTCCTGTGCACTCTTCCTATATTTAAGAAATGTTTCTTTTCATGAGCGTTTATCACAAGGCTGTCTTCTATATCTGAGATCCTGTCCTCATATTGGCTTAATCTGCTGCAGATACTTTCAATGGAATTTTTATTCTCTTGGATCTCTGCTTGAATCTGATTCCATTTCTTTCCTATGGTGAGCATTCATGGCTTCTATAATTTTCTCTTTATTTTATTTATTTAGGGGCCGGGGAGATTGCTCAGTAGAGTAAGCACTTGCCTGGCAAGCGCAGGGTCCTGAGTTCAATCTCCAGTTCCACAAAAAAAAAAACAAAGAAAGAAAGAAAGAAAGAAAATAATTTTATTTATTTATGCATTTGGTACCGGATCTCACTATGCAGCTTGGGTTCCTATAAATCTGTTTTCAGGCTCCCCAGCACTGGGATTATAGGCATACACCACTATACCTGGTCTCAGTGACCAACTCAGCATGCCCAAGAGTTGGGACAGCACAGCATGTGGTGCCAGAGATCAAACCCCAGTCCCTGCGCTTGCCTAAGTAGGCGATTAGTTTGCTGCACTATCTTGCCAACCCCATAATTTTCTTAAGTGCCTCTATTATTTTGTCTGTCTGCTCTACAGTCACTAAGCATGGTGATCATTGTGGTGACCATCCTGCAGTAATCTGAGAAAGTATTTCTGATTTGACTTTTTTCAAGAGTCTCAATCAATGGCTTTGTTGTTATAACTTTAGAGACTAAGTGGGTGACTTGCAGACTGTCCCGCCTTAATACCCCACTGTCCCTTAGGTTTGCCTTTGATTAACTGGATGTCTGGGGTTGCATCTTGTTTGTCTTCTCATTTTCTTTTCTTTTTTTAGTTTAATTCCTAGGGTGATGCTTGTAAATTTGCTTATGGTGGATTTCTTTATTGACAGTATTTAGAACCCTTAAGAAATGACTTCTTGGAATTATCTTCAGGTGTAACCGATTTTCTGGGTTTTGAGTCTGTTCCAAGATCCTACATCTTTAATTTGTTGGAGATAAGAAGTTGTCTGTTTGGCCCAGCCCCTGGTTCTTTGGCACTGTGTCATAGTATTCTCTAGGGCCCTTAGTAAATTTCAGTCTTGAAATACCAGAAATCGCTGTTTAGAACAATTATGTCATTTTTGGCTAAATGGTGGTATCATCACTGAGAACAGTAGCATCAATCATAACCTAGAAAATGACAAACTGAGGTAACCATTAATTTGTCATCTTTAACCATATGAACTAGATTTGTGATTATACCATAACATGTAAAACAGAACAGAAAATTATACACAGTATGTAAGTGCCTTAATGTGTCAATTTTACCTTCAGGGGTTAAAATGTATAAAGGTCTAGGAGAAAACTGGAAAAGTATTAGAAGAAAAGAATAGAAGTAAAGCTGGAGGACAAAGTAGGATCACACTAACTTTGGAAAACTAATACAGAAGACTAGAGGGAAAGAGAGAAGAGATTAAAAAAACAGAACAACCACCACGAAGAGGCTAGGTACCATGTTCACACTCATATAAAAACACAATAAAGGAGAAAAAACAACAAAACCACCACAACAATAACAATAAATGAGAGAAAGAAAAATAAAGTTCACTTTCAGGTTTGCCTCTGCTGTCACTGACAGACAATATGTGAAGACAGAGTCCTGATCCATGCTCATTTATCCTATCAAGCCAGTAGAAGCTTTCTACCACAGTGGATAATCTCAGGGAACCTGCACCTTCTGGCTGAGGCCAGACTCATTCATCCTGCAGCCGTCAGCATACCTTTCATGGGCCTGAACCCAGCTGGGAGCTGCTATATGCAGCTGGTAGGCATTCTTAACCGGCCTCTCCAAGATGGCTATGAGCCAACTGCTCTTACATGAGATGACTCAACCCTCAGCACTCTCTGCCAGCTACTGTAGTCCTTCACATCTGCTGTTCCCCTCCACTGTTGCATCTCTCCATGAAGGTCTCTGCAGTAACCAGCAGTCATTGTGTGCCCACAGGCTTGAATTATTTATGTGCAATGAGTAAGGAGGTCTCTGCAGTAATCAGCAGTCACTGTGTGCCCACAAGTTTGAATTATTTATGTGCAATGAGTAAGGAGGTCTCTGCAGTAACCAGCAGTCACTACGTGTCCAGAGGCTTGAATTACTTATGTACAATGAATCCGATATCAGCAAGAAGCTGCTCCATTCTCCTTTTTCCCCACTGGAGTTTCTCTCTTCATTCTCTCTGTAGGCTTCAATTTGCACTTAAAATCCTTCCTCAATCCAGGAAAAACACTCCCTCCTTTTTGTCTTCCTTACATTGCCATTCAGTATCTGGATGGCAATACTCCGAGAGGCCGTTTCTCTGCTGCTTACCACTTTACTATTTTGGTACTCCTCCAATATACTTAACGTAGTAAATTATGCATTTAGAAATGATTAGAATGGTAAATTTCATGTTTTCTAATCCCCCAAAATTAATAAAAGCCAGACATGGATGCTCATGCCTGTAATTCCAGCACTCAGGAGGCTGTGGCAGCACAATCACTGTGAATTTGAGGCCAGCATAGGGTTCAAAAGAAGTTCAAGGACAGCCTGGACTACATAGTAGGAAACTGTCTCAAACAGCTATAATGATAATAAATGTCATATATATTCTCTTTGTTGAATTTCTCAATAAATATCTCTCTTGACCAAAACAATTTCAGAGTCTACTATGTTAAAGAACTCAGAGCCTCATTCTGACTTATCACCTATTTATTAAAAAAAAAAAAAACCCTCAGGTAACTCTATTAACACATTAATTAAAGCTGAAGCAAAAATCCATAATAGAATTTTATAGGTATAATACTTCTGCAGAGTATATAGTTTACTATATATTTTCCCCTAAAATCTGTACATTTTGGTCCAATTAATTCAACTTTCAGAAACTCCTAACTGGCTCCAAATCATATCTATTGTCACTTCATGACAGAACACTTCCATCATTTTACAGAAGGAATAGATTATTATTAAAATGAGTGAAAAACATAAATATCAAAATACAAAAATAAAAGAAAAATATGCTATTGTTCCACAGACAAGTATATTTCACACCTCTTTTCTTAGTTACTCATTTCTCAGTGGCTTCATGGTAATAAATAATATACATGTTAATGACCTGGACTCAGCCACCCAACAATGTATACACATTCAAAATATCATGTTGTATACTATAGATTTTATTTTTCAGCTTTAATTTTTTTAACTTTTAAAAACTAAAACAGTACTTCACAGGCGATCACTCTGGTCCACTCCTTTCCCTCTTGGACAGAAGCTTTCTTTTACTCAATAAATAAGTTCAGGGCTGGGGATGTAGCTCAGCAATGTAGTGCCTGCCTAGCAAGCACAAGGCCCAGAGTTCAATTCTCAGTACCAAAAAAGAAAACCATTTTTTAAAATGACCAAAATATTAATAAATTCTGCTTTTTTTAAAAAAATAGTACTTCACAATTAATTAGCAGTGATTTTCCTACAGAATTTAATTCAGTGAAGAAAGGACAGAGCAATCTCCCTAATGGTCTGTGTATCTCAAAAATAAGCTGAAAGTAATTTCTTTTGTTGCTGTTTTTGATATAGGATCTTGCTATGCAGTTTGTACTCATAGTGATCATCCTCTATCAGCCTCTCCAGCGCTGAGATTACAGGTATGAGCCACCATGCCCAGTTTCAGGGCCACTATGGCATGTGGTACTAGGGATCAAACTTGGGACCTTGAGCTTGCCAGGCAAGCACTTATACTGCTGAGCTATCTCCCCAGCCCTAAAAAGAAGCAATTACATGAAGAGTTTGGACAGGAACAATATAAATCACTAGTTAAAGAATGCTATTTTTTTTTAAAAAAAATTTATAATACAAAGAATGATAATCATCTAAGCGACAGGTTTTATAGATCATCTTTATCAGAGAAGCAAGGGAAAAGGAGACTATACAGTCCTTTAAATACTTTGCCCCAACTATACTACCAAAATTAGTGGTGGTTTATCAATAACACAACATTTCAACCACTAGGTGGCAGGAGGAATAAAATAAAAAACAAAATAAAACAACCTAAGCTTTCAGGTACACATTTAGTTAAGAGGTACTAATAGACCAAATCTTCCATGCTTACCCCTGCCAAGTACAATCAAGTGGGTAACATCTAAAGTAGCAAGGGCTGGGGAGATGGCTAAGCAGAATAAGTGCTTCCCTGGCAAGTGCAAGGGCCTGAGTTCAATCCCCGGTTCCGCAAAAAAAAAAAAAGTACATCTAAAGTAGCAATAGCCAGGGTTGGGCCTAAAACAGTGGACTGCTTGTTGTTCACATTATTCTAAGAAAGCTGAGATTTGAACAGCAGGTCAAATATAGATTCACACTACAATTGAAAACTCAGGGATAAGTTTGGGGAAGAAGGCTCCAGGATGAAAAAAATCAACTTCTTGAGTTTAGTACAGTTCAAAAAAAGAAAACAATAAATAAAGGAAAACATCTAAAGATATAGGACAGAAAGCCACCTCTCATATTTTCCAACTTAGCCCTAAAATACTATTCCCACACTGAAACTCTGTACAGAAGATGGGAAGACTAACAGTGTAATATCCCTCAATGCACTCAAAAAAATTAAAATTACCCTCCAAGATTTACATCAAAAACTATAAGGATAATCACACTAAAACATCGGAGACAAAGCTAAACTGCAGTAAATAACATGAAAGAATATGTTATGGTATGCTAGTTATAAAGAAAAGCCAATTTAGAACTCTAATTTTGGTACATGGAAAGAAAATGCCCCAGCTCACTGACATTAGTATAAAGTCACAAGATCTTAAAATGAAAACAGATACATTAATGTGTCACTAACAACATTAGTCATTAACATAATCTAACTATGCACTCTGATTCCAAGTTCAGTATCTTCCCAAATATAATGATACAATGCTTTTGAACCTCTCTTCTGATAAAATAACCAAAGGGCTCAATCCTGATGAAGGCAGTAGTTGTCTAGGGCAATAATTTTTAATTAGGAAGCATCACATGAACATGAACACTGGTTCAAGAAGCTATAACTGGGGAAAGACAAAAAAGAATTTCTAGAATGATAACCATTCTTTTCTTGACCTGGATAATGGTTATAAAGATATTAGCTTTAAAACTTCTGCCAGACATGGTGGCACATACCTGTAATCCTAGTACTTGGGAGGCTGAGCCAAGATCATCTCAAATGCAAAGTAAACCTGGGCTACACTGGGACAAACCTCAAAAAATGCAGAAAAAAAAAAAAAAAAAAACAAAAACAACAATAAAAATTATTCTTCAAACTATACCTAGGTTTCATACAGTCCTCTATATCAATCCAAAATAATGAATAAAAGGAAAACAAATTTATT
>NW_004524845.1:415900-433094 GCF_000260255.1 Octodon degus | reverse complement strand
ATTTTAGTTCTACATATTCTAAGGATTGGAGTATATATACTTAATTGGGCCCCACCAGACCTAAATTTAACTGCACTTCACAACTAGATGGCTTATGAGAAAATATATTTTCACTCACTTAAAATAATATATCCTCAAACTCTATAGATAACCTTCCTAGTAACTCCTGATATATGTGACTTACCTTTTAAATACTGAAATATGATTCCCAGAAATCCTCCTAACAGCTAAAACAACATTCTTATCCTCCTCAGATTAAACAAAGTAACATTATAAAACTTGCTTATATTTTTAAAGATTTCTTCTTTCAATTCTCATTTCTCCAGAAATAAAAATCTTATCAATCACACTCTGAAACAAAAATTTTACTATAAGGCTGGGGAGATAGCTCAGCACTCTAAGTGCTTGCTTGGCAAGCACAAAGACCAAGGTTCAATCCCTGCTACCGCATGTCGTGCCAGCCTTGAAATCGGGCGTGGTGGCACATGCCTGTGATCTCAGTGCTGAGGAGGCTGAGACAGGAAGATCACCATGAGTCCAAGCTGCTCTGTACCAAATGAATAAGTAAATTTTTCTTTTTATTTATTTCTGTATTTTTTTGAGAAGGGTCTACAGGGTACTCAGGGTCTCACTACTAGATTGAACTCATAGTGATCCGCACGTTTACATCCTCCCAAGAGCTGGGATTACAGGTGCATGCCACCACGCGCAGTCTCAATTGCCATCTCAGTGTGCCCCAGAAGCCCAGCATGGCCGGCCAGGGGATCAAACCCCCGGCCCCTGAGCCTGCTTGCAGGCATTTTAATCTGCCGAGCTATTTGGCTAGGCCTAAGATTTTTTTAAATTAAAAACAAATTCTACTATAAAAAATGAAATTTAACTATTATTCTCTTCCTTTTTCAATTTCAATATAGTATGCACAAATGCTGGGAGCATGAAATTTGGTGCTTGGAATCAAAGTCTAGTAAAAATGGTGGTATAATACAAAGAAGTGAGAGGCAAATGATTTTTTCTATGACAAAAGGCTTGAGAAGATAAAACTGTAATAACATTCAGTTGTAACTGTTTTTCTTGTTTAAAAAAAAAAATGTAAAAAGCCACACAAGAAATTTAACTTATAAAAAGCTTATTAGTGTTTTTTAAAAGCTTTTAAAACTTTATGTTGTGCATAAATCTTAAGTGCATTTTTACATACATATACATGAAGATTCAAACTTAAAACCAGATCTGAAAGTTTTATTGGAGAGGAAAAATCAAGCAATTAAATATGCTTCAGACAGATAGTGAGGTTAAGCTTAACAGCCTACGTTGTATGGTAATAACAATAAGCTTCTCTTCTGGAGGGTTAACAACCTAAGTTTGCAGACCAAAATTAGAGAAAAAGTTGGGCTGCAAGGACAGCCAACATTTTGGCCCTAGCCTTCCAAAGTCAATTCAGACTCAGGACATATGAGAACTTGTACTGTAGCATCATGTAACTCGGTAGTGTCCCAAATTTTCTGATCAAGGAGATTATGGAGCCAAAGAGGAAAGTGATCGATGATGTAGAGTGTGCCTAAGGAGAGTCACATGGAGAGAAACATACTCCCAGGTTTTCATAGAGAGCAAATTGGCCAAGCAATGGCCCTGACTCATCCACATGGCTGACACTGACAAAGGATCTACAATCTGAGGTACAGGATCTCAGGATAAATCCTGAGGGGATTTCACTGACCTTATCAGATCCAAAAGCTACAACTTTTGTTGCATAGGTCTTGCTTTATCTTGGTTTTAACCATCTAGCAGAAAAGTATAAAAACAAAGTATAAGAAGTAAAGCCATGGTGTTATGTTCAGCTGTAAGGGACTCTTGTCAACAATTTCTGACACTTCCAGTCAAGCAGAAGACCCAATACTATTATGGACTACTGGACTCTTAGAATATTTTGCTGAGTTAACACACCTATAATATTCAAATGACGGAACTAAACACACCTATAATATTCAAATGACGGAACTAAACAAAAAAGGGGATACAGATGAATGTCCATTTTGTATTTGTGTATTCAAAATGGTTAGGATAGATATATAGTTACATTCTCTTAATGAATAGAGGGATTTGTTCTAATAGTGTTTGTAAATAGGATATCATGTCTGCATCTTGTACAGCACATAACCACTAGGAAGACAGTATGCAATGTGTTAATTATTGGAACTGTCCTACCAATTTGATTTGAAACTGTCTCAGTGCCATTTGTTTCTCAATAAAATTATTTTTTAAAAATTTTTTAAAAATATGCTGCTCTTCTAATTCAAAAAGTTGTCATTTTATTCACTTAAATTTTGTTTTCAGGGGCCAGGGAAATAACTCAATAAAATAAGCACTTGCCTACCATGCGCAAGAGCCTGAGTTCAATCCCCAGTTCAATGCATACAAAAAAAAAAAATTATTTTCATACCTCAAATTCATCTTGAGTGCTCTGAACATTGCACCACCTGGCAACAGGTTCAGGAACCACCTCCCAATCCTCGCAGACTTGTTTTAGGATATTTACAAACGTTGACTTCCCTGCAGCTGTTACAGGAGGAAAGGTAAAACTGAGACAAGAAATGTCAGGAAAGAAAAGCTAGGAAAAGTAAGGGAAATGCAAAGCAGGCATCTACAAATATTACTTTGTCCATTAACAGCTTATGTGAATTGTCAAGTAAGGTGAAGAGGGCAAGAACAGTGTAAGAGCAATAAAAATAGTAATTGACAAAGCTTCACAGTAAGGAAGACAAGAATGGTGACAACATTCCATCTAAGTACCAGCCATCATAGGGAAATGGAGCCCCAGGTACCAGACCTTCAGAGGTTTTTTGGGAGTCAACATTCTATATGCATATGAGAAATCTCAAGCCTATGCAGTCATCAGTTTACCGTGCCTTTCATTGTTGGTAACAGGGAGTCAGGGAGGACTTTTTATCTGGGGATAATACAACTACATTTGTATAGTGAATGACTGCTCAGAAAAGAGTTAAGACAAGCTGAAGATGGAATGACACATTAAAAACTTCTTAGCTCTGCACAGTGGTGAATCCCTGTAACCTCAGCAGTGCCAAGGTTGAGGAGGGGAATTGCTGTGAGTTTGAGGTCAGCCTTAACTACAGAGTGAGACCTTGTCTCAAAAAATGAACAAAAAAATAAACAAAGCAAAACTGTATTAGGAGGTGAGAAGATTAAACATGCTGGGTGGTGGGGAATGGATTTCTGGATGTGATATATTACCTAACTGTACTCGAGAATGGGGATTATCCACTCAGGTGCTGATCTAGGGGATATATGTTCAAATTTTCCTTTAAGATAGCCTTGGTTTCTAGTTTCTTCTGTTTATATATGGTATTTAACCACTAATAGGCTGTGAGGAATCATCCTAGCAAACACGCATCCTCAAAGAACCTCCACTGCTAAGGAAATAAGGGCCTTTCCCACTGATGTCTGTAAACCGAAACAATAAAATAGGCCCTCTTTGCAGGAATTTTCGGCTTTCTTCTAGTCTTCTAAATGCCTAAAGTGCCAGCTTATCTTGTGTTTTCAATGAAGGACACTGCTTTAAATGTGCTAAGAATGATAAACCGTTTGCTGTAATGCATGAATGGCCAGTACCCAAGCTACAGCTAAAAAAGTAAAACTATCAAAACAGGAAGTGTCAAGGGTAGGCTTCTTACAGTAGAAAATACACAAAAATAAGTATCCATATTCATTCTGCAAATCAACACCTGTAGTGGAGAGTTAAAAACAGAAAGGACAGCTGTCTTTGGGCAATTCAGTATTTACTTGGATGTGGGGATGAGATGAGAATCTTGGCTATTAAGATCACTAAAGGGGCCAGGGAGATGGCTCAGTAGAATAAGTGCTTCCCTGGCAAGCGCAAGGGCCTGAGTTCAATCCCTGATTCCGCAAAATCAATTAATCAATCAATCAATTAGTAAAAACCTTTTTTCTTGTATCTGAATATTTACAGTACTTTTATTAATAATCACTAAAATTTGGAAACCATCCCACAAGTACACAACTACAGACTCAACTGCAGTACCTACATGCGATGAAGACTGCTCGTCAATAAAAGGGCCACGCTACAGAAGCAAGAACAGGAATGCACCTCCGGGGCACTACGCTAGACGAGATCAGCAGACCGCGCCCGCTGCTCGGCCAGGCAGATAGAAGCCGGCGGGTGGACAGAGGCGCTGACCCGCAGGGCAGGTTACCTGCCCCGCTTCCGCTCCCGCCCAGGAGGCCCCGCGCCGCGCCTCGCCCACCTGAGCAGAGCAGAGCAGAGCAGAGCAGAGACGCAGACCCGCGCCGGGCGAAGGCGGAAGGCGGACAGAGTGGTCAGAGGCTGCCCCGCGGCCTACCCAGTGGCTCCTTACCGATGTTCCCTTCAATGGAGACCTTCTTTATGCGGACACCCT
Organism: Octodon degus; assembly: GCF_000260255.1. Classification (NCBI taxonomy): domain Eukaryota; kingdom Metazoa; phylum Chordata; class Mammalia; order Rodentia; family Octodontidae; genus Octodon; species Octodon degus. Next base: position 428,664 of record NW_004524845.1, on the reverse strand, counting down.
CGGAGCTGGGTGCGGGGGACGGGTAGACTCTCTTGGGCGGCGTGGCCATTCCTGTGGTGCGCGGCCAGAGGACAGGAAGGGGGCAAGCACGGAGCTCGCGCATACAACCCCAAAGCCAGGGACCTCGGTGCTAAGGCCCAGTTTGACTTTGGCGCGCGGAGGCAGCTCCGAAGGGCGGACCTTGGTGCGGCCCCGCCCACTGCGCGCGCTTTCTTCACCGACCCCGCGTTCTGCAGCCGGCGCCGTGTGCGTGCGTGCGTGGTCACGTCGAGTCATTGCGTTTGCGGAGCGGGAGACTCAGCAGTTCTGAGAGCGGCGGCACGCGGATTGGAGAGCTGCTTCTCTGCGGGCTTACGGTTGGGACGCGACAGGAGTGGAGTCTGGCTGCATGCCGCTGTGCCGCAACCCCGAAGCCGGCTGAGTGGCCTGCGCCGGTGATGCCTGTCAGGGTGGGAGCCCGATGGCGCGGTAATTCCAGAAGCGGTGCCGGGCCTGACCGGCTCTAGAGGCGTAGGAGGGAACAGTTGTCTATGGGAGCAAGGCCCTGCTGCGCCTATGTAACTTGCAACTAGCCTGCCTTGAGACGCATCTTAAAATGGGTGTGGGGGAGGAGGGGGTAAGTGGTGACTCCATTTTTAAGAATACAGAGCAAAAATTAAAAAGAGCCCATGGGGAACACGGGTGAAATGATAAAAATTGTAACTTCCACGTTATTTTATGCCATTTTATGAATATTACCTATTGTCCCCACATTTATAAGCAGCTAGACCCCTTTAAAAAGGGCCTGAATAATTGTCATCAGGTATGTGAACTGGGGGAAGGTGCAGGGAAGCTAGTAGAGGTCATTCCACACCCAAACATGGGGAGAAACCCATAAAATGAACTGTTACTGAAGTTACTGAGTGTCTCCGTTACTTTTCTCATTGCTGGCCCAAAATACTCAACACCCACAATTGAAGAAAAAATTTATTTAGCTCACAGTCTGTGGAGGTTTCAGTCCATACAGTTGGCTCCAAGGGAGAGTGGCACATGGCAATGGTAGCCTTTCATGGCAGCACAAAACAGCAAGAGCAAAAAAGGCAGAAGCAGCACAGAACAAAGCCTCTCTTCTTACCTTATAACACAGATTACCCACACCAAGGCAGTAGTAGCACTCACATCTATAACCCCTCCCACTGGATCATGAATTACTCTAGAAGCCACCCCATTGACTGTATGAGGCTCTGGGGGGGAAACCTAAATACAAACCATAACATTCCACCTCTGGAGTCTCTCCAGCCTGAAAGACTCAGGTACATCCCTTTGTACAAAAAGCATTTTAGTCCATCTCTTAAGAGTAATCAAAGTCCTAACAGTTTTTACAGTTTCAACATTGCTGAAAAGTCCAAGTCCCAAGCCTCCAAGACCTCATACAAACTCTTTGCTATAAGCCCCTGTACAGATGAAAAGTTTAAATACTTCCAACATTGAATGGCACAAGGTACAGTCCAAAATCCCACAGGGCAAACACTAAATCCTATAGTTCCATATGGAACAGTCAAAGCAACCTATAATGAGTTGTGAGCTCCAAAGGCCTTGTGACTCCATCCCTCTGGCACTTCTGGTGGTTGCAGCTCCCATGGTTTCTCTTGGGTCTGCTTTGCTCCCTTCTTGCAGCTTTCCTCAGACAATCCATGTTCTTGGCTTTTCCAAACTTCTGGGGTCTGCACTGCACTGTAGGCATCTCACTCACACTGCCCTCCCAGGGGAACACAGCCTGGCCTCCCAGGCCTTCTGAAATCTGGCCTCCCAGGCCTTCAGAAGCAGCACAGGCCTTCTTAACCTCAGAACTCTTGCATTCTGCACGCATCCATAACCGACATCATGGATTATGCCAATGTGTGCTGCCAGCTGGAGCAGTAGCCAGGCTTTCTGCTCTCTTGGCTATAGAGCTCAAGTGCCTGGATTGCTGAGCACTCTGAACCTGATTCTGAGGAACAAGTTCTCTGTAACGCCACCATTTTGGAAGCTGGTGCTCTGTGGCTTTCTCCTCTAAGCAGTCTTTCACTTTTGCAGTTTTGAGGCTGTAAAGCTGAGCAAAGGCAAACCCGAGACCTTCTGGTGGAGGAAGTTCCACTATAATCATTAAGTTTTGGAAGTATGGAATGAAAAACATTACAGAAACATAAAGACCATAACAAAAAAAAAAAGAGCCTTCCACCCAACTTCATAGTTTTTAGAACTACAAGTAAGAAAATGTTAAGCACTCAGCCAGTCAGAGTACTTCCTTGCCAGAAATTTTACTACCCCTTTAGTTTGGGAATTTCTCCCCCTATGCAAACTAAAGAAAACAGAGTTGTGCACTGGGAAGACTAAATCAGGTCAGTTTGAACCCATGAGTGAGACCACATCTCAAAAAATGTCCTGGGGCCAGCAAGATAGCTGAGCAGACCAAGCATCTGTGCTGAGGCAAGCACAGCGACTGGGGTGTAATCTCTGGCATCACATGCCAAGCCAGCCTTACCCGGGCGTGCTGAGCCAGCAAGTGAGTCAGGGCATGGTGGTGCACACCTGTAATCCCAGTGTTGGGGAAGCTGAAAACAGGAAGATCACTATGAGTTCGAGCTGTATAGTGAGACCCTGCACAAAATACAAACCAAAAAAAAAAAAAAAAACTCTTGTTAAGATAGGTTTATTAATAAAACTTGAAAAACCCACTCAGAAAATGAAAATGGACTGGGGAAGATAGCTCAGTGGAATAAGTGCTTGCCTGACAAGCACAAGGTCTTGAGTTTGATCCCTAGTACCACCAAAAAAAAAAAAATGGCAGAACAAATAAAAAGGCCCTGAACACTGATTTGTCCATACCACACCAATATTTCTGTGTAATGTTTAGTAATCAATGTAACTTGGTTATAAATCTCCCCTTCACCCTTCTTCACTGTCTAGGAAAGGGATTTAGAAGTCACCATAACAAAACATGAGTAGGAGTCAGGATGCTTTTGATCTGAAATGTGAAAGCAAAAATGAACACACTAGAAGAGCACAGGAGCCACAGCTCAACTAAAATAGCTGTATTTTGTTGCTTTCTTATAAAGGTGAACCAAATTCATTTGCAAAATGTGACTCGGAACTCATTTTGTTTGAAACAAAAACTGCCCAGTGTAGCAGTGTACACCTGTAATCCCAGCACTTGGGAGCTGAGGCAAGAGAACTGCTCTGAGTTCAAGACTCCCCCGGGGCTAATACCAAAACCAGGCATAGTGAGACCCTGTCTCAAGGGGAAAAAAAAAAAAAAAGAGTGCATTCACTGAAACAAAACTATAAACTGTGTTGATGGTGCATATGCCTTTAAAATTCAGCACTTGGGATCAAGGCCAGCTTACAGTACAACTTAAAGACTAACCTTAAACTACATAGCAAGACTGTCTCAAAAAAACACAAAAGCATATACAATCTTTTGGTAAAACTTCCACCAAGCATGTCTGTTTAAAACTTAAAGGGATAGTTAGAGCTTTAGGAACAGATTTTTTTCAAATCAAACATTACAGATTTGACATTCATGAACCCAGGTCATGGGTTCAAACTGACCTTCTGATTCAGCTTCCCCAGTGCACAACGCTATTTTCTTTAGTTTGCATGGGGGAGAAATCCCCAAACTGAAGGGGTAGTAAAATTTCTGGCAGGGAAGTACTCTGACTGGCTGGGTGCTTAATGCTTTCTTACCTGCAGTTCTAAAATCTACAAAGTTGGGAGGAGGTTTTTGGTTTTGTTTTGTTTTTTGAGTTATGGTCTTATGTTTCTGTGACTTTTTCACTCCATACTCCCAAAACACTGAAGTGTTACCAAAATGCAACATTCCAGAGTTATATTAGGAATTAAAAATTTACATTCAGTACAAGAGGTAACTTAACGTAATTACCAAAATCAATTGCACTATACAAAAACATGTATGCAGCACTTTATACATACTGTAACAGGAAAAATGAGGCATTTTTACATCAGCAAGCACTGTCCACCATCAGCATGGATTAATATTTCAACTCCATCTTTTCCACAAATGAGTTATGACTTTAGACAGGTGTAGCTGCTGCTATCAAAATACAATCTAAGAGTCCACACAGAAATGCTTCTGAAATGCTTCTTATTTTATTTTGTTTTTTGTTTTTGGTGGAACCGGGGATTGAATTCAGGCCCTTGCGCTTGCCAGGCAAGCACTTATTCTACTGAGCTATCTCCCCAGCCCCATGAAATAGACACTTCTAAATAATGCTTTAAATACACATTTCCTTTTGAAATTTAAATACAAGAGTAAGTGCTTCAGTAGTGTCCATTAGTGTTTTTTAATATGCCCTGTTTAATTTTTCATAGTTTTCATTGTAAAATATACCATGAGAAATTTTATTAAAATGATTATAAAGATAAGCAAGCTTTGATCAAGCAAAACCCGACAAAACTATTATTTTTCAGAGGTAGGTTTCCAGTATACCAGCAGTTATACATATCAATATTTATCATATTAGAAGCTCAAAAATATATCCAGAACATATTTTTAATGTATTATCATTATAACTTCCCTAGGTTTCTCTTTTTGAAATTTTTTTAAATCTTTATCTTATTTTTTATGTGTTTAATGATCTAAAATAAAGTATATTATTTAAACTTGAAGGAAACATCCACAAATCATTATTCTGCAAACTGTTCTCATTTTAGTTGTAGATGATAAACACTAACCTTCAAATTCAGGAATATTAAAGCTTTTCAAACCTAGACCCAAGTCAATGACTGTGCATTTCTGAACTTTGTTTTCTAGTTTGTAACACAGTATACTGAATTCCAGAGTTGCGAACATTACAGAAAAAATGATGAAGAGCTCTGAACTGTTCTCCATATTCCACATGACTTCAGATCCCCATAGAATGAGTTTACTGTGGGGATATCCAGTGTAAAATACAAGTAACAGCAATGAGTCAGGATTCATGGCCAAACATAACTTTATTAATTTTTCTTATAAACATTGTTTCTTTTAAAAAATCTAGAATTTAGATACTTCCTATCTCATCACAAATCTGTATATATTATTTACAACTTTCAAATAAAACTAGAGATTTGACATTGAGATCTGTTTAAAATAAAAATGATGAAGCAATTAACTTTGACCAGTAAGTACTACAAGTCTGTGTAATCTTGGCACCACTTAAAATAAGAGCATCCAACTTGCATTTCGTATTTCAAACCATTTCCCTCTCTTTCAGCTATATACTTTTTTCTGATGGTATTGGAGAATGAAACTAGGAATCACAAATGTAAGACAAGTGCTCTACCACTAAGCTACAGACACACCACTTTTTATTTGAGATAGTGTCTCACAAAATGTGCAAGTTGGATTCAAACTAGCAATCCTGCCTCAGTCCCCCCAGTACCTCTTAACTACATGCATGCACCACCATATCCAGCTTCCAGCTATAAACTCCACACTGAGCTTCCAGATATACACTATCTCCTGGAATACAGAATCACTGACCTGTACACTGATACATCTGCACAATGGGAATGGTGTCTTATGCTGCCATCATGTAGCACCAGCACTATGTCTTTGCTTTTGTCTTCAGAAATGATGCCTATTCAAAATGTGAGTATTCTCAGGACTGGGGAGACAGCTCAGTGGCATAAGTGCCTGCTTAGCAAGTGCAAAGTCCTGAGTTCAATCCCTGGAACCAGAAAAAAAACCAGTATTCTCTTATTTAGTGTATTCTCTCTCCACCTACATGACACTGCTTCTAGTGGTAATTTTAAGTAACAAAAGTATAGGAAAAATTCAAATAGAACAAAGTATTTCCTAAAAGATTAGTGTCCTTACCACCCTGGTTATGCATGTACAAAAATAACAAATATAATTTAGTGGTTGTAAAAAGCTACTTTCCTAAAAATAGTTATTTCTGCAGACCAATTTAAGAAGAAAAGTTCTCAAATGAAAATGCACTAATCTATTTCACAACGTGCACAATTAAGTATTTCTGAAACAAAAATTAAACTTGTGCAAAACTGTAAGAATGATCCAGGTATAAGAATTTAATAATATATAAAAAAGAAATGAAACTTTCTGTTTGTATCATTAATAATCTCAATTTCAGTGACAAATTTAAAGAAAGTTATCAACAATAACAAACTGACTTGATATTACTTCACAATCACTAAAAATGAACACCTGAAAAAATCAACCTAGATGTTTTGTTTTTGTGTGCACATACACAAGTGCCTCAAAAGGAAGATAAAGATTAAGAAAACCGGAAAAGGACGATTATTTTACTATCATTCAGAATAAAAATTATATGAAAAGAGAAACTTGCTTTACATTTATAAAAATCTTGAGTACTTAATATGATAATCTGCATTTTTTTCTTTTTTTGGCAAGAAGTCATTCAGCTTAAAGTGGCAGACACGGAGTGTGTGCGCGTGTGTATGTGTGTTTTATATCTACAGAGGGAATTCTCTTTATCTCATTATGAAAGCCTGAAAAATTCAAATCATCTGCAGTGAGAATTTTGTTACATGAACTAATTAAACTTCTCCATTAAATCTTGACAGAACTTTACCTCTATCATCTCATACATAATTAAGAGGACAGCTGAACAAAAGTGATTCCTATGGTAAATCCTAACATTAGAACAAATTTTTAAAAATAAAAAAGGAACAAATTTAAAATATTTCAGGGGTCATCAAAGTATACATCCATTTCTAAGAAATGGTACGCTCTTCAAAATCCCTGGTAAATTTGAAAATAAAAGAAGTTTTTCAAAGTATGTAGTCATATTTCCGAATTATGAATAATATGGCCCTCATCTTTCTGAAAAACAATCAAATTTTAAAATTATAAATGATATATGAAAGTTATAAAATTCTTATATTTTGTGATATGTAGGCTTAAAACTGAACATACTCACTACATAAAAATTAGCCCAATTTTCTTGTACAACCAGCCCGTCTTTAAAGTTAAATTGCTCGTTTGAGAAAAACCATTTTTTAAAAAAAAGAATGAAAGTAAAAGCTTTGTTTCCTTAAAACTATTTTAAATATGAGTCCATTTTTCCATATTCTCCAACACAAAACTATCTTATAATAGACACAAATAGAGTTTAAAAGTTTTCAGAAAAGAGGATCCAAAACAAGAAAGTTCTAGAGGAAAAAAATGTTTTTTTTAAAGTACTTAACTGTAAGACAGTTAAATAAAATTATTTTTAAGAAGCCTATACATTCAAATGATATTGTCTACTTTAAAATAGTGACACCAGGATACCAATGATGCAAGTAATGCTTAAAACGTTCTCTTCAGCAAATTCTGAGTCTATGACACACTCCTTTTGCCTAGTGGCTTGCTTCTCCGAAAATAACCAAGTTATTAAACTTGGTTTGTTGATTAAGATAGGTCATTCATATTAAGCTGCCAAAAATGTTTTCGCAAACAAAAGTGATGAAACGATTTTCTTGTGTAATCACCAGCTGATTCTCATGGCATTAAAAGGTGTTGAAAGCATTATGTTTTGCAAGACAGCTGTAATAAGTAGTTTAGTCCTTTCAAGGGACTTACTCTCAAGATCAACTTATTTGGATAAAGGTATGACATACCCATTTTAAAAGAAAGTTTTACAACTTAATACTTTCATCTCACACATTCTACCATTTTAGTGGTTATCAAAGCCGCTCTCAGGGTGTAGAAAAAGCTATAAAAGTCATTGCTATTTATCAATAAAATTATGGAAAAATAAAATTTAAAAAAAGAAAAAGCTACAAAAGAAATCTGTCATTTTTTCACATTTTCCCATACGCAGGGAAAATGTAAAATATAAATACCTACATCATCTCTATTTCCTGGTAAAAGATGTTAGTGCTTCATCTATCCTGATAAGCTAGGCAGTAATGCTATCTGAAATATTTTTTACCATAGCCATATCTTCTTCTACTTAACACATCTTATGCTATTTAGAATTTGTACACAACAGGGAAAGTAGAAAAGTAAATTTTTAGGTACATTATCCTCCAAAACCACCAGCTAACTAATACATGCTTGTTTTAGTGTACTCTACTGCCATGGCTTTATGGGAAATGGAAGTCAGCAAATGAAAGCCATGAGCACCATCTACTATAGTTAATTTTAAAAATTTTACTCTTTCTGGTATTCATTTTTCTCAACTACTACTACTCCATCATTTAAAATAATTCTTGAAACTTGCATCATGTCAACATTTAACCAAAGTTGTTATGAGTACCAATAATACCTTGACAACTCACTACTTTACATTTTGTAGGATCCTGTAATCAAGAAGGATGAGAAAACTGCTTTATAACTATAAAAAACAGGGAGGAAATAATTTACTTGGTTACTTATAAATTAAATAGAAATCTGAAAAGAATCTAAATAGACATTTATAAGCAAGCTCTGCTTTAAAATGAAGCTTTGATTCTTACTTTGTAAAGGGCATCTTCCTAACTCTTACACATAGGAACCAATCAAAGGAAAGCAACCTTTATTAAGTCAGTTCTTTCTCATCTGCTCTAGTATTTCCTTACTTGCAGCCACCTAACACTATGTACCATGCCAGGCATCTCCCTGCAAAAATGTCTATTCCTTTTTACCACCCATAAACATATGTGCATCCTTGCTTGTCAGTAACTGAATACACAAAATACTCAGAAACAGGCACCTAGATTCTGGCAAACTAAAAACAAATTCCTGTCTACATATACAGGGGAAAGTAAATCCTTCCGCCAAATTTAATTTGTGGAAGGAGTCCCCATTTCTACAGTGTACATTAAATGAAAATTGTATTTAGCTATTCTCTCTGCATTTAGCTACTGCAATCATTTTGTTACAAGGCTGACAGGAAATCATTCAATATGGAAGACTATTTGAGGAATTGTGTTTCATTTCCTTAGACAGATAGCACTTAAATATCAGAACACCAAACTTCATTTCTGAACCAGCCCACAGTGCTTGCTATTATCTATTCTGTGTTCTATAAATAAATACTACCAGTAAGCCTCAGTAAGTGTGTTTGCCTCTGTCAGGCTATCCATTACTAGTACTGTTGGTACTTAGTACATTAACCGCTAGAAATGAATGGAGAAAAAGGCAGTTCCTAGTGATCTGAACTGTAAAAATATTAAAGTATTAATGACAAAAACAAACTTATTTTCTTTTCTCCTAAACATCTGTAATCTATTCAGAGCAAGCATCTCCATTGCACAAGTATATGCTTCTAACTGGAAGAAAATTACATATTTCTAACTGAGAAAGCAAATTTACCAAAAATTATAAAACTCAACTTGGAAGTCTGAAGGGTATTTCTCAAGAACAAAACTGAAGTGAAAAAATTAGCATTTATTTTAAAAACTAATTTTCTAAACTTGTTATTGTATTAGTAATGCATTAGAAAGTTCTGTTAACTAAAATTTTAACTACTGAATTAGCATTTTCACTGTTTTATATCACTACAAAGAAAAAGATTCCTTTCACAATGGAAAATCAAGTCAGAATACTTCAAACTGGGCCTATAATATGCAAAGGTATTATGTATCATTTTGAAATGACAGGAAATACCAGTTCCATTCACTGAATGGAAATGCTAAAAAAAAAGATCAGTTTTTCCCAATAGTCCTTAAATCCATGTTTCAAGTCTTTACCTAAATCAATAATGTATTTTTCACTTCTCATGGAAGTTGATTCCTAAAAGGAAGTCTCTAAGATTGTTTATAACTAATTGATTAAAATTATAATGTAATTCTATGGAAAGGTTTTAAGACAGAACTTTCTAGACCTTAATTCCCCATATTTAATTCCATTCTTAATTATCCATATAATAATCCCTTTCCCCAGACAAACATGCTCTATCCCCTGCTCTTCAAAGTAGGTGCTTTTTCTGCAGACTCATGGCTCATTTGGCAATTGCTAAGAAACCTCACAGTTCAGTGTCACCTCTGAAGATGGCAATCCTAAATATATCCCGAAGTTTTATACCCACAGTGTAGTAACATGTAGAAAGACACCACAGTGCAGTTAACATGTAGAAAGAAGTCAAAAGGCAATATGGATTATATTTTAGCATCCTCAAGTTTCAATATCACAGATATTAAAAGACGGAAAAAGACCTTAAGCATTTGTTGAACAGAATATATTACTGTCAATATCAAAAATATTTAAGAAATACTAATTTTTATGTTCTTCATGCACAACTTTACAAATTATGTTTCTTTAATGTAATAAAAGCTGGAGAACACCAATTTGGGTAAAGTATGGCTTTTATCATAGATTATTTTACAGCATGCACCAGTAAGTGCCCTGGATAGTAATCCTAATATTATTTCAAGCCTTGTTCAGTTTTGTCTGTGCTTCGCATCTTACAAGTGAATCTGCCAAGGCACTTTAAAAACATAAGTCTCCTGGGGACTTCACGATGTGACACAATTTATACAACACAGAATCCCATCCATCAGCAGGCATTTTCTTCCAGCACACAATCTTATTCAAACTGCTCACGAAACCAAAATTGTGTTAAAATAAAAAATACTGTCTACTACTAAGACAAAACTTACTCCCTTTCAAATGGAGAGAATGGTTCTTGGTTTCCTCTACTACTAGAGTATGCTTTCAGATATTCAGAATAAAGAAAAGGGAACCCAAGCAAGCCACCCAAACCCAAGATAAAACAACCAAATAAAATATGGCAAAATCCCAAATACGCTCCACACAGTTTCACTTGAGGAATAGTTCGCATAGCTCTGCATTCTTTTATCTATCTTTTGAAGTGAGTTTTTCAATCAGTTCTTGGAGTGGTGCAAGTTCTCTTCTATCAATAAGGTTGAACTCCTATGCAGAAAGAAGACAAAACAAATAGCAAAATCATTATTTCTCTCTCATTTCAAAGCAGATTTGTTGAAAATTAGCTTCTGAAATAAATAAAAGTAGATTTGAATTTTTTTCCTTTGGTATTTGCTCTGTGTCCTACGCAAATCACTCAACCTTTTCTTATATTATGTTTTTAGTCTATAATATTACAATTTATAAAATTATTTACAAGGACTAAATGTAATGATCGATGTTAAATGTTTTATGTAATTCCTGGGACAAAGTAATATTTAATACACAGAAGTTGCCATTTATTTTTAAAATAATGTAGGCACCATTTAAATGTTTCAACCAAATGTGGAGATAAAAAAGTTTGCTTAGCTGGCAAACTTGGGCATTACATGAAAAGTAAAGCTTGGTTGTAAATAAATGTATCTGTAGGACCTTCTAAGATATGGTGTGAGGACAACATGAATAAAGGAGAACTGCTGTGTTTAATTTGAGCCTTTTTCTTTTTCTGGGTAGTGGGGACTGAATCCAGGGTGTCCCAAAGCTAGATATGCCCTCTACCCCAGAGCTACACTTGTGGCACCTAATCTGTGCTTTTTACAAGTTCCACCTTAGTACCAATAACAGAAAAAAGGTTTCACCTTTGTCATTCTAAACTCCAAATTTAATTCATTTATTACATGTGCCAAAAAACTCTATGAGAATGGAGAAGTATTACAGTATATTAACACTTTCCTGGCAAGTGCAAGGGTCTGAGTTCAATTCCCCGTTCTGCCAAAAATAAATAAATACAGTATATTAAATAACAGGCTCACTCTCAGATGTGTGGAGTCTGGGCCAAGAACACAAAGGGATACATATCACATGACCAAAGTATTAAATTCACATTAAGTTGATATTTTAAATAAGTCATTGATTCTTTGACAAAATGTATCTTCAGAGTAATCAGGAAAACATTCAACTTTGTAATTCTTTAAATTCCTCAGGCTACTACACAGAAAGTAGTAACAGAAAAGGAGTCCTCAAGAAAATGCCCTGCTCTTCTAACAGCTTACTCCATCCTGAACCTCAGGGTGCCTTATGCAACCAAGATACTCTGGTGACATATATGGGTAATGTCCAGCTATCCTTACAAAAATAAACCATCATCTGGCTACTCCTCAGATATTGAAGTATACCTATTTGAATGTGTTCTGCCCTTCAAAGAATAGACTCAAAGAAAAGATTCACAGGCCCTGAAAATACACGTGGGACCATGTAAGCAGAGAATTCTGGGATCTCGAGTATCACAGGATATCCAGTAGGGATCTTGATAGATACATTCTTGGGCCTGTGATCCTCAGCTGTAGCTGGAATTGTTGGGCCTACGGAGGTACCACTCTTAATCAAAGGATGTTATACCATTAACTAATAACTTCACAGTGTCCTGAAATGTCATTATGATCAGATATGGTATATCAATCCCCTATATTTGCTAGGACTCAAAAATTCAAAGTAAAACTAACCCTTGTGTAGGGAAAAGTAGCTTTCTTCTAGAAAACTACTTATTTTTAGCACTCATATTCTATCCACGTCACAGCATAGGGGCAGATTCTGAGATGTCTCCTATGTTCCTGTGGGTCCATAGATGGAGCATTACATAAAATAATTCTTCAAAGCAAAAGTTTTAGCAAATTTTAGTATCTTAAAAAGTGTTTTTATGGTGAAACTGAGACATAAAATAAGTGCCTTCAGTGTAAGAAGTACATATATATACAGAGAAAATGGACACATTTTTCTTTACTGCATATGGGAAGTAAAGAAGTACCTGTGCTGCCCACAGATATACATACACAACATAATGTCGGGCCGGGAAGTTGGCTCAGTGAAATAAGCACTTGCCTGGCAAGCGCAGTGGCCTGAGTTCAATCCCCAGTTCCTCAAAAAAAAAAAA
>NW_004524845.1:413154-415800 GCF_000260255.1 Octodon degus | reverse complement strand
TATATATATATCCTATCCACAACATAATGTCAATCCCTGAGTTTCTTTTGGCCACCTGCTCTCAACCTCTACACCAAAATACACACACATACACACACACACACACACACACACACAAAGTGGTCAGTTCATACATTTCCAACAGTTTCTCATTTTTTCCTTATTATTTCTCTAGAGAATTAGGTAGCAATATTCTCATTTATCTTAATATGTTAATACAGTAATGTATTGTTTATGTTCAGTTCTGCTTAAGATGCTTGTAAGATACTTCAGACTTTTTCTATATTGGTCCCCAAATTAGCTGCAATCTTTAAGGCCAGTTCTTTGAGGACTAAGCAAAGAGGAGATAAACTAGCAAGTTAGATTAAAGACTAACTGACCTCTATAACAGAAACATGCTCTGCATTTTTCTTCCATTATTACTTATAATTACTTGGACTGTGGTTTGAAAAGCAAAGAAAACAAAAAGGATGTGATCATCAAATGTGTAGGATAGATGCAAATGGAAGGTTAGAGGGAACAGAATGAATACTGACATGCTCACAAGAGAACAAGTTCATCAAGTTCATCTACAGATCTGCCCACCCAGTCAAGTTGCTTATCCAGCCCCTCTGTACATGGCCCAGGAACTGAAGCAAACCAGAAGCAAATGCAAAGCAAGACTTCTCAGATTCACTGGAGACTTGCTTGCCATCAACTTGGGGACTAATGAACTTGGAAACAAAAGGCCAGCCCTTTTTCATCCTAGAAAGCACAAGAGATGCAGACAAGACAGCAAGTTCTATGAACACAATCCTCTTCATAGAGCTCTGATAGCACAAAAATACATTAAGTCAATGATGGCAAATCTTTTAGAGACAAGTGCCCAGAACCTACTTAATGCAAAATGCAAATACTGCATTAAGCCTAAATATTGAGGTTTCAGTTTAGAAAAAAAACAAATGATAAATGTACATCTTCTATTTAAAAACAAATCATGTGCATGACATAGGTTCTCCATCACTGCACTAAGCAGTAAAGGCCTCTGAATTCCACTTACCTGGACAAAAAATATAAAGTGCTTGAAGGACGTATTGAGATGTGCTTCTTCCTGAAGCTGGATCACAGGGTCAAAATGCTGGTGATAAATGTGCGCATAGACCCTAAAGAGACGTTTGAGTATGGTTTTTGCCACAGACATGAAGTTCTTTGGAAATGGGACACCTGATAAAGAGATAAACACCAGCCTCTATTAAACAAAAGAAAATGAAGCAACACAATTTTGTCAGCAAAGATATGGCTGAAAAGAAGTAATATTTTTTAATTACTACTTTATGTATCTGTTATATCACATTTTCAAAATACAATGAAAATAAGCCAAAGTTTCTGTGGGGTAAGAACTAGTCTTCATTAAAGCCTGCTGTACCTCTAACACTCTACCACCTTACTGAAATGAAATGAGCTTCCTGACACCAAGCCTTCATACAAATATGTTAACATAGTAACATACTATCTGTGTTCAGTTCTATTTAAGATGCTTGTAAGAATCTTCAGACTTTTTCTGTATTAGTTACCAAATTAGCTGCAATCTGTTCATTCAGGCTATTTTATGAATTAGAGCAATTTTACAACCTTAAACATATAAAACCAGAAAGAATATATAATCCTTGTGGAAAAAAGGGAATCCTTATACATTGTTGTTAGAAATGTAGATTGATAAGCCATTCTAGAAAACAGTATGAAAAGTCCTAAAGAAAAGGATTATTGTATGACTCAGCAATTAAATCACCATTATCATAGGTATCTACTTTTACATACCCATTGCAGCAGTAATCAACTGCCACCACATGAACACAACCCAGGTGTGTGTCAACAGACGGATAAGGAACTTGTGAAATGCACGAACACTACACTGAAACAGTATTCATCAGCCTTACCACAAATGTAGATCGACTTGGAAAACATTATGCTAAGTATAAGGCAGACACAAAAGGAAAAATAATGCACAGCCTCACTTACACTGGGGAAAAATAAGATTAAATGTATAGAGAAAATAAAACTGTAGTTATCAGAGGTGGCAGATGGAATATAAGGAGACAGAAATCAAATGATATAAAATGGCAGACACTCAAGAAGAGTAAGTCTAAAGATCTAATGCACAAAATGAAGACTATAGTTAATAATGCATTATAGTTAAGATTTTCATTAAATGAATATAAGTGCTTTTGCCACTAACAAAAAATAATGGGTTATTGTGAGATAATGGACATGTAAACTTATTTCAGTACAAAAACCATTTCATGAGATATCTGTGTAAGTATATTTTATGTTATATACCTCAGATACACAATAAAATTTTTAAAAATTAATGAACATGACAATGAGGGAGGACAAAATAAAAAGTAAAATAATATAGATATAGAATCTATAGTGGTGCGCGCCTGTAATCCCAGCACTTGGGAGGCTGTAAACAGGCGGATCACTACGAGTCCGATCTAGTACTGAGACCCTGATCACTCTGTAGACCCTTCCCTAAAATACCAAACAAAATCTATAAATCTCTGTAGGATTCTTGTAGATTTTCTAAATTTCTGAAATTGGTTCAAAATAAAAAGTTAAAATATACAGAGAGATAAGAGATAAGGACATTCAAAACCACTATTTTAC
>NW_004524845.1:387505-413054 GCF_000260255.1 Octodon degus | reverse complement strand
ATATATATATATAGAGAGAGAGAGAGAGAGAGAGAGAGAGAGTCTTAGAAAACAGCACATTTATTTTAAAAGGTCCAAAAATGATTAACATTTTTTTTAAATCTTTAAAACATTCAAATAATAACTATATTGTCTTCTCTACCACACTCTTCTTCCAAAAACTGAAAGAATAAAACAGTCAAAAAGTTGTTCTAAAAAAAAAAAAAAAGTTGTTCTAAGGCCGGTGAGATAGCTCAGTGGACTTTTAATCCCCGGCACCACATGCTACACTAGCAGGGTGCGCTGAGCCAGCCAGTCTGGGCATATTGGCATACACCTGTAATCCCAGCACTGGGGAAGCTGAAAAAAGGAAGATCACAATGAGTTGTGCTGCATAGTAAGACCCTATAACTGAGGAGATAGCGCCATGATCTAAGCTTCTGCTTGGCAAGCATAAGGACCCAGGTCTGATCCCTGGTACTGATGCCATCTCAGCCCAGTGGCCACTGAAACCCACTATGGTGGCATACGCATGTAATCCTAGTGCTGGGGAGGCTGAGACAGAAGGATCACTACAAGTCTGAGCTGCATAGAGAGACCTTGTACCAAATAGATAAATAAATAAATAAATAAATAAGCTATTCTAATAAAAGAGCAAATTCTTAACTTTTTTCAGGAAACAGTTGTACTGTTTGAGAAGGTAACTGTCTAAATGTCAATAATTCCTTACTGCAAGTCTTCCCTTAAAAATAAATATAAAAAAAGCAAGTGTCATTCAAACTTGATAACAAACCAATCCTTAAAAATGTATTTTCTTCTTGTTTTCAAGCTCCATAGTATTCATTTTATGGGTCACCAAATCAAACTCCATTTGTCACAACTATAAAACTAGATAAAAGCATACAAACTTTTTCCTCAGGTAAGAACTAATTCTGATGTGGCAAAGTCTATTAGTTGCCTACCTGCTACCCACTCTCTTTTTCCATAACATAAACAAAGAGTTTGTTACTATGTTAGATCTTTCATCTTTTTATCATTTAAAAGTATAAGGAGGCTCGTCTCAATGTTCATAATAAAACTGGTACAAAAAAAATAAAGCAGAGCCAGGTGTGGTGGTGCATGCCCATAATCCCAGCACTTGGGAGGTTAAGGTAGGAGGATCACACTGAGGTTGAGACCAGCCTAGACTACATAGTGAGTTCACGGCTAGCCTGTAAGACCCTGCCTTAAAAAAAAAAAAAAAAAAAATAGGACACTCTTATCATAAATGCATACAACCAGAACTATTTTGAAAGGTACTCTAACATCCTGTAATTCTGGAATAGGAACAACCTCTATATAAAACCTTCTACTGGAAGGGTTCATTTCCTCTTCACAATTATTAAATAATAGAAGTTCAGTAATATTTTACTCAGGAGAATCACCAAATACTTAAAAAGTAAAATGCCTAAGCATTTTATTTTCTAATGCACCTATTCTTTCAACTAGTAAGGATTCAAAAATATTCAAGGATGAAAAAAAAACAATTTAGGGCTGGGGAGATGGCTCAGTAGAATAAGCGCTTGCTTGGCAAGTGCAAGGGCATGAGTTCAATGCTCGTTTCAAAAAAAAAAAAAAAAAAAATTTACACAGGAGAGCTTGCTTACTTTATGAGTAGGTTAACAAACTTTGTGCCTTTCTTGAAAACTGTGACACATACATACGTCAACACAGCCCTGCAGAGTTCTCCATCTAGATAGGGTGGGAAAAGTGAAAATGACTAGAAATCACATAAACCACAATAGATCCCAATTAAATAAAATTATTATACCAATTTTTGATGGGAATAATGTCTCATCATCCAACTGATCCTGGACCCACGTCATCAGGTAATCAATATACTTTGGTGCAGAGCACTTAATAGGTTTCTTTATGTTTGTTCCATCTGCCCAATGATACTCATATCTACAATGGAAAGATAAAAAACACTCAGAATATCAAATAGAGTACAATTATTGTTACATTCTATATATATATATATATTGTACATACAAGTTTTAAACAATCTGCTCCTCCAAATAAACACATGCAATATTTTTAAACTGCCAGTAAATGACTATCACAATCCAAGCCAAGCAGACCACACAAACTCACCTTTTATGTTTACACTTTCTTTGTACGTCTGAAATTTCTTTCCCAGCTTTCCCTCATACTGAGAATTATATATTATTATAGTAGAAAAACTAGCTTACTCCTAGTTCTATATCATTCAATTTAATGGACTGCTGCCTTAAAAAGTACTTTGCCTTATGCAGTACAATTCTTTCTAACTTGAAGCTTTTGTGTAAAGGATAGAGAATGACACAGAAACTCCAAAGAAAGATTGACAAAAATAAGAATGAAAGCCATTATCACTGGCTGAGGAGCTTAATATTCACTTAAAGAAAACCTGCCACTCAAAGATGCATCTAGGTTTGGGTATTCACAGAACATGATCTTTTATTTAAAAAAGTTAACATTTAGTGTGTACCTATCACATAAGGAATTTAATATTAAGAGCAAGGCACGCTTAAATGAAAGACACTTCCCTACTCTCACAAAAAATAAGTTTAATAGAAAAATTTTGCCAGCTAAAAAACTGGAAACCTCCATCCCTCAGGAAGCTAAGGCAGGAGAATCAGTACAAGTTCAAGGCAAACCTGGATTACATAGTGAGACCCTACCTCAAAAAACAAGAAACAAAAAGTCTAAAAGGGTCTCACATAAACCACAATAGATCTCAATTGCCAGCACTCTCTCTCTCTCTCTCTCTCTCTCTCACACATACACACACACACACACACACACACACACACACAACCTGAATTTTAAGTTAAAAGAAACACAACCAAAACTCCAGTTATGAAAATCGCTAAAATGAATTAACATTTAATTTTTAATCTATAAAGTTACTTCTGCTCCTTAATTCTTTGAATCAATCTTTTTTTCTATCCTCTTCAAAGTCTGAACTGACTAAATCATAGGTCAGTGATTATAGCAAAGGAAATATCAGAATTTATAAAGAAAAAATACCTTGGGATTTTTTTTAAATTTATTTATTTGCTACAGGGTCTTGCTACACAACTCAGATTTGTAGTGATCCTCCTGTCTCAGCCTCACCAAGTGCTGGGATTACAAGTGTGCACCACCACACTAGGTTTCTGGCTAGCACAGCAGGCCCAGGGTTCCGGGGCTGGGACGGCATGCAGTACTAGGGATCAAAGCCAGGTCCTTGCACTTGCCAGACAGGCACTTAGACTGAGCTATCTCCCCAGCCCCACATAGGATATTCTAAGCAATAAAAATTATCTTGAGATAGAATAAGGATGCTTTCTATTTCATAATAACTACTTACATCTAAATAATAACCCTAAATACGTAAATAAAACATCCTATGAAGTTCCTTATTGCCAATACTAGGCAATAGGAATAACTGTCAAGTTCATTTTGAAGGTCTCCAAGGGAGATTTCCCAAAACTTCTTAGCATTTCACTGTAATGATTAATCAATCATCTTCCCATGGAAAAGTCTCCCCATTAAAACTAAAGCCTTTAGTGCAATTTAAGCCTACTTTTCTTCTTGATCTTCTTTGGAGATAGAGAACAGCTTTTAACCATCTTTCGAGATAAGAGACCAACGTCTTCCCTGCATTATTCTTCACTTAAAAAGAGGAATACAAGTCTGAGCTATGTAGCAAGACCCTGTAGCAAATAAATAAATTAAAAAATAAAATCCCATGGTATTTTTTTCTTTTGTGGAACTGGGGACTGAACTCAGACCCTTGCGTTTGCCAGGGAAGTGCTTATTCTACTGAGCCATCTCCCTGACCCCATTTTGCTATAATCACTGACCTGTAATTTAGTCAGTTCAGCCTAGAAAACTAGGCTTAAATTGTACTAAAGACTTTAGTTTTTAATGGGAAGACTTTTCCCTGAGAAGATAATTAATCATTACAGTGAGATGCTAAGAAGTTTTGGGAAATCTCCCTTGGAGACCTTCAAAAGCACACACACCTGTGATCCCAGCAGTTGGGAGGTTAGGGCAGAAGGGTCACTTAGGCCAGCCTGGGCTACATAGTGAGTTCAAGGCCAGCCTCAACTATATAATGAAATCTTGGGGGGGGGGAAGCAATCAAGGAAGAAAAAAATTAATCCATGTTTATATAAAGAAACCTTAATATTTTGCCCTCATAATCAAGTGTTTCATCTTGTTAATGATTTTCAGATATAAAATGAAAATAGCCACATTAAACTGAAGAATCATATTCAATATACTGAAATCTTTTCTTTCCTTTTTCTTTTTTTTTTTTTTTTTTTTTTTTTTTGCAGTGCTGGGGATTGAACTCAGGACCCTGTACTTGCCAGGCAGGCACTTATTGGACTGAGCTATCTCCCCAGCCCTGAAGTGTTTTCTTTTTAAAAAAATCAAGTTTTAACTTTATTTTTTGAAAAATAAAATACCAATTGCTGATACTTCTGAAGTTGAACATCATGATTCCCTAATCTTGTTTATTCTTAAATTACCTTCATTTTGTAATTCATTCTTCCATTTGTTTACTCTTACTTTGATAGATCTTGTTTATTCTTAAACTGCCTTCATTTTGTAGTTCTATCTTCCCTCCACCCATTTGTTTACTCTATGACAGAACAGTCCCTTTGAAATCCTGTCATCACAGTAAAAAAACTTCAAGACCACTATATTTTAATAATAATCATCAATACCTGTGAACTAAGCACTATGAGCTTAGATTCAATATCTATATGTAAGAGGCTAGTGCGAAGTACACATTGAGCACACTTAATGTAAAATCTAAAATGCTTCAAAACATCTTTTAAATGCTGAAAAGTTTGCACAAGTGGGAGATTTCACACTTAATCTTATATCAAGTACACAAAAAATACTTAACATTACTGTACTTAAAATTACAATAAAATTATCTTCAGTTTACATATATTAAGTTGTCATGGTCAGTTTCTGTTGCTGTAACAAAATACCTAACACAATAACTAAAAAACAGCTTTTTTTCTCCATCATGGCCTTCTGCTGTGATGTTTTTGCCTTGGAGCCCACTGACTATGGACTGAAAACTCTGAAATCATGAGCCAAAATAAAGCCTTTCTGCCAATCAAGATGTACCATTATAAAGGTGTATGAGAAACATTAGATAAATTCTATCCTTAGACCTGTGTTTGATCCCTGAGATACTCATGTATATGCACAGTTACTCAAAAACATCTCTCAGGGGCCGGGGAAGATAGCTCAGTAGAATAAGCACTTGCCTGCCAAGCGCAAGGGCCTGAGTTCAATCCCTGGTTCCACCAAAAAAAAAAAAAACATCTCTCAGCCCAAGCACTTCAGGTAAGTGAAGTGCTCAAAAAAAGTTCCTCAAATAAATCCAGAGGAACTTGCTTTACTAGAAGGCAGCTTTGCCTCATTCCCCAGTGTATAATTAACCATGTAGAGAAACAGCAAAATCAAAAACATTGACTTTTAAAACTAAAACTTAAATATCTAAAGTAAACACAAGTAATACCAGAAGAAGTACTAAAAGAAATTTCTTTTTTTTGGCAGAACCAGGGATTGAACTCAGGACCTTGCGCTTGCCAGGGAAGCGCTCAGTCCACTGAGCCATCTCCCTGGCCCTTAGAAATTTCATTTTTAAATTCTCTTTCTCTTTAAGAAACCTTCCCAAGTAACAGAAATTCATTTTCTCTTTGATGAAATGAGGAAACAGCTGTGTCTCTCAACCACATTATGTAAAACTGAAGAGCAACTACCCAAATCATGTAAAACCAAATACCATCAGGAAAGACAAAAAGAGGCACCTGAAACAACAATTACCACAAAGGACAGCTCTCCACTGTAAACACCTGACTAACTCCACAGTAAGCGTTCTACAGCAAGAAGCATGGGATAGATGGATTTTTTTTTTTTTTTTTTTTTTTTTTTTTTTTTTTTTTTGGACTGGCTCAGGATGCCTTAGGGCAGGTCTGGTATGAGGATCTGGGGGACAAACCACAGTATCCTAAGCCTGACTGCTTTGCTTAAGCAGGAACTTAAAACAACTGAGCTAATGGGCAAGCCCTCAAAAGACAGAGATTTCTTTTTATTTTTTGGCAGAAACAGGGATTGAACTGAGGCCCTATTGAGCTATCTCCCCAGCCCCTGAAGGATGGGACAGAGATACTGGATTTTGAGTAACTGCAGCTGTTCGTCTCTAGGAATTCAAGAGGGGAAAGTAAAGAAACAGCTTTGTGCCTTTTTCTTTACTGAGAAGCCAGTTTAGGTTTGAGTTCCTCATATGTATCTCTATATCTTTCTTCAGTTGTTATTAATACCTTTGTAATGTGAACTCTTTGTTCATTTGACTAAATTATGTTTGCAGGGCCAGCAAGATAGCACAGCAGACTAAGGACCTGCTTTGGCAAACGTTCACTCCCAGTCCCCATGCCACACTGGCCCCATTCCCAGGGTGCACTGAGCCCTGCCCCAGGGACCCTGAGTGGGTGAGCAAGTCTGCCTGGTGGCCCTCACCTGTAATCCCAGCACTGGGGAAGCTGAAAACAGGAAGATCACTACAAGTCTGAGCTGCATAGTGAGACCCTGTACCAAATGCAAAAAAAGAAAAAAAAAAAAGTTTGTGACAGTTCAGGAGCCAGTATTTTTGTGATGAATGTTGTGGTATGAAATAAAATATATACGGGGGCCGAGGAGATAGCTCAGTGGAATAAGCGCTTCCCTGGCAAGTGCAAGGGCCTGAGTTCAATCCCCAATGCCGCCAAACAAAAAAAATCCTGTGTGATGGTCTTGATTGGGGCCGGGAGAGATGGCTCAGTGGAATAAGCGCTTCCCTGGCAAGTGCAATGGGCCTGAGTTCAATCCCCGGTTCCACCAAAAAAAGAAAAAAGAAATAAAATATATAACCCAGGAAAGGTCTTATATTTAGATATCATTAAATAAGTAACAGTTACCATTGGGTTTGTTTTGTTTTGTTTTGTTTAATTTTAGGGAAGGAGCTGAGCTGTAAAAGGCTCAAGTCAACAACTTCTGACATTGCCAGTCATGCGGAAAACCCACCACTATTACAGACTACTGGACTGCTTTGTCGAATTCATGCACCTACAATATATGAATGGCAATGGAATACCCATCTCTGACAAGAGTAAACAAAAAAGGGGGATATAAATGAAGGACCATTTTGTAGTGAAAAAAAAAAAAAAAAAAAATATATATATATATATATTCAAAACAGCACAGATATACAGCTACTTTCTCTTTGTTCAATGAGAAGAAAGTTTGAACTCTTTGGACAAGATATCACATCTGTATCTTGTACTATGAATGACTACTACAAAGACAACAATATGAAATGTATTAATTATTGTAACTGTCCTACTAACCTGTTTTGAGACTGTCTCATTGCTACTTGTTTCTCAATAAAATTAATATTTAAAAAATAATTTTAGGGAAGGGTCTACAGGATGTTCAGGGTCTCACTACCAGATCAGACTCACAGTGATCTGCCTGTTTATAGCCTCCCAAGAGCTGGGATTACAGGCCTACGCCACCATGCCCAGTCTCAATCACTGTCTCAGCATGCCCTACAGGGCTGGCATGGCAGGCCCAGGGATCAAACCCCCAGCCCCTGCACCTGACTGCAGGCACTTTAATTTGCTGAGCTATTTTGCCAGCCCGCCATAGGTATTATTGATAACAGTAATAATAAAGGCCACTTTCAAAAAAGCATTAAGTCCAACCAAAATTTATTGATGGTTGACTAAATGTTAGGTAATATCCTTATACCAAAAGTGACTTACAGAAAAAGTTCAACCATGAGTTCAATCTCTGGCACCACAGGGGGTAAAAAAGGACAAATAGTATAAGTATAATGCAGCAAAGACATGCAATCATTATAAAGGTAAAAAAACTAAGAGTTAAATAGGTTACATCTAGTCTGAAGAAATCAGAAGGTTTTAAGGAAAACCATTTGATGGTTTAAAGATGGGTAAGTCTTGATTTGGTATACTAACAGAAGGTAAAGAAATGGAAAACAAGAAAAATGTCTAGGAGAAAAACAGACTAAAAGTTCAGAAAGTAAGAAATGGAAGGAACAGCAAGGTATTTTTCATAATCTAATTTGAATAAAGAATATACAAGCATGTACAGAAAAAAGGTAGGATGGAAGATAATACAGGGAGCATCATAAAAACTCAAACTAAGGAATACAAGTTTGATATATTAAGTCAGTGGAAAACCATTAAAGGAGCTGCTAAGTAGAAAAAAATTAGTCACAAACCTCCTTCTTAGCTAAGAATTAGAAAACAAAGACGAGAGAGCCCTAGCAGCCCCACCCCCACCACTGGCCTAGTTACCATCACACCCAGGAGGAGTGGCAGCTGCCACAGCCGGCCCTAGTCACCATCACTGCAACCCTGAACAGCAAGGCTGGGACGCAACAGCCATCGGCCACCCGCCACCCCCACCCTCAGCACTGCTGACACCAAGCCCAGCACCAGGGGAAGCAGCGTGAGGAGCTGCAACCCAGGCAGCCTCACATATGTTGCACCTGCTGGAGGGGACAAGATCATTGCAAGGAAGGTTTTGGGAACAGTAAAATGGTTCAATGTAAGAAATGGATATGGTTTCATCAACAGAAATGACACCAAGGAAGACATATTTGTATACCAGACTGCCATAAAGAATAACCCCAGGAAGTACCTTTACAGTGTAGAAGATGAGAGACTGGAGTCTGATGTTGAGGAGAAAAGAGTGCAGAGCCAGCAAACATTACAGGTTCTGGTGGAGTTCCAGTTCAAGGCAGTAAAAATGCTACAGACTATAACCATTATAGACACTATCCACATCATAGGGGTCCTCCATGTGATTACCAGCAGAATTACAATAGTGAGAGTGGGGAAAAGAATGAGGGATTGGAGAGATCCCAAAGGCCAGGTCCTACCGCAAGTGAAGGTTCCCACCTTCCTACATGTGGAGACCCTATGGGCGTCAAGGATAGTATTCCAAACCTCCAGTGCAAGGAGAAGTGATGGAGGGTGCTGACAACCAGGGTGCAGAACAAGGTAGACAAGTGAGACCGAATATGTATCGAGGTTATAGACTATGATTCTGTAGGGACTCTCTTCACCAAAGACAGCCTAGAGAGGATGGCAATGAAGAGGATAAGGAAAATGAAGGAGACCCAACGTCAGCACCTACCTCAACAATGGTACCTTCCAACTTCTATTACCGAAGCAGATGGCCCAGAAAACCCTAAACCACAACATGACAGAGACAAAAGCAGTCCATCCACCAGCTGAGAATTCCTCGCTCCAGAGGCTGAGCAGGGTGTGGCTAAGTAAATGCCTAACATCTCTACCACCATCCGGTTAGTCATTCAGCAAGAAAGTAATGAAGAGGAAATTCCCGCGATAAGAAATGAACAAAAGATTGGAACTGCAGACCTTAAGTGCTTGCTTTTTGCCTGAACTGAAGACAAGTGCTAGTTTTTTGCCCATTGACCAGATAACTAGAACTATCTACATTATCTATGCAGCATGGGGTTTTTATTATTTTTACCTAAAGGCATGTCTTTTTGGTAATGACAATTGTGTTTTCTAAAAAAGCCTGGATCTCTCAATACCACTTTAAAGGTTTTTAAATTGTTTCATATCTGGTTAAGTTGAGGGGTTTTTTGTGTGGTTATTTTTCTTTGGTGTTTTGGGTTTTTTTTTTTTAATGTATTTAGCACAGGGTCTATATGGTCTCACTACACAGATCAGACTTGTAGTGATCCTTCCTGTTTTTCAGCCTCCCAGTGCTAGGATTACAGGCACACACCACACCTAGTCTCAATCACCTTCTCAGCACGCCCCAGGGGCGGGACCGGCATGGGAGGCCAGGGGTCAAACCCCTGGCCCCTATGTCTACCTAAACAGGAGCTTTAATCCACTGAGCTATCTGCTGGTCCTCATGTTGAGATTTTTAAAAACTTCATTTTCAATTTGTAATAAAAGTTTACAACTTGATTTTTTTCAAAAAAGCCAACAAACTGCAAATACCTGTTAATAAAGGTCTTAAATAATGAAAAGAAGAGAACTGGTCATTGACCATGTCTTACTTTGGTCCAGCTGACATGACTGGACAACTCTCTTCTGTACAGAAGTCTGTGATGGTCCCATAAAGCATGTTGATCTGATTAAAGAAATCCACAGCTGCAAAGCAAATTTTATTAGTGAGTAGCAGCTTAATTTATACATCACTAACATTTCAAATTACAAGATACTATCAGGTATTAATGAAAATTTTGCTTTTCCATAAAGCCTAGACATTTAGTAGGTAGTTTCAATTAAATCTCATTTTAATTCAATTCATATAAATTTTTCTTTCTTTTTTTTTTTTTTCCGTTGGAACTGGGGATTGAACTCAGGTCCTTGTGCTTGCCAGGCAAGTGTTTATTCTACTGAGCTGTCTCCCTGGCCCCTATATAAATTTTCAATTATACAAACTCATCAATTTCTTCATTAATGCATAAAACCCCCAAACTTTTATTCCCCAACTTATTCTGTCTCTATTTCCAAGAATGTCTTTTACTTACATGTTCTTATTTCTAGGAGTTAGACCACCTTATATTTTACTAATTTCATAAAATCGCTACTAAATTCTTTTTTTAAAAAAGTTCACGGTCAGCAAGTTACCTCAGCAGACTAAACACCTGCTTAGGCAAGCACAGGGACGGGGATTTAATCCCCAGCACCACAAGCTGTGCTGGTCCCACCCAAGGCCGGGCGCACTGAGCCAGCTACCTAGCCTGGGCATGGTAGCCCACGCCTGTAATCCCAGAGCTGGGGAGGCTGAAAACAGGAAGATCACTCCGAGTCTAAGCTGTGTAGTAAAACCCTGCAACAACCAAATACATTAAAAAAAAAAAAAAAAAAAAAAAGTTCAATTGTGACATAAATATGCTACTGAGAGAGGCAATTTAACATTATGGTTAAACTCTGAAATATATAGCTGTATATGAGGCCTGTCATTCAAACCATATAAGCTATGCTGGCTACTGAACTTTCTATCTCAGCCTCCTTTATCTATTAAAATGGAATGACAGCAGTACCTGTGTCACAAAGTTATAAAGGTGAAACAGAATCATCTATGCAGAAAAGTGTCAGACATATAATACCACCCCAGTGAAAATAACAAATGTGCTTTATAATATACTATGACAACAAACAACAAGTTCTTAAAATTTCATTTTTAGCCAGACACGGTGGTACATGCGTGTAATCCCAGTATTCAAGAGGTTCAGGCAGGAGGATCGCTGCACATCACACCCTGTGCTACATAGCAAGTTCAAGGCAAACCTGGAATACATAGCAACACTCAAAAAACAAACACAGCTAAATGTGGTGGTGCTCACCTGTAATTCCACTACACTACTTGGAAGGCTGGGCAGGAGGATCACTGTGAAGTTGAGACCAGCCTAGACGACTCAGTGAGTTCAAGGCCAGTCTGAACTACACAGCAAGACCCTGTCTCTGAAAACAACTACCACCACCAACAACAACACCAAAAGAATCACTTTATTTTCAGAAATAAAACACAATAAAGACTCAAGATGGATTCTGGTATGAAGGTGTCACGATACTAGGTTGCTAACTATATCCTACAACAACAATAACGTTCGCATTGCCCAGCAATGAGACTACTAACCTAACTCAGAGAAACAGGAAAGCATGCTACTTACTGTTCACTGCAACCCACTCGTTTAGATCTTCTCCCTCCGGAAGCATGACAGCCATCCTGAGGTTGCCACTGCCAAGGGTAGCTTCTGCGTGTTTCAGGAGCTCATACTGGTGAGAACCCTCTGGGATGTTCTTCTTCGGTTTAAAAGTCTTAGAAGAGCGACTGCCACTATAAACAGAAAAGGAGAAATATAAAAACATTTTAATATTTAAGGTAAGACCATCTTAACTGAGTCTAATGTACTTTATCAGCAGAGTTAATAATATAGTTTATCTTAAATATCCACAACAGCATATTTATTTTTAGCCACCCCCCACATTCAAGCTAAACTGTACTGACTACTTAAATCCTGGCAATATAATTATCATAATTTTTTTTTTTTTTTTTTTTTGGTATTTAGTACAGGGTCTACAAAGTCTTATTGTGTAGATCAGACTCGTAGTGATTCTCCTGTTTTCAGCCTCCCAAGCACTGGGATTACAGGCATGTGCTGCCACGCACAGTCTCAAAGGACATTTAGGTGTGCCCTGGGGGCGGGGCCGGCTCAGCACACCGGGAACACTGGCCACTGGACTTTGCCTAAACTGGAGCTTTAGTCTGCTAAACCATCTGGCCAGCTCTATTGTTATAACCATTATTAACTGTTTCTCTACTGAAAAGAACTACAAACTTCCTTCTACATTGCCTACTTTAACTCATAAGAAAAATAATTTCTCTATAATCTAGTTCTTCCAATAAAGCTAAATAGTTACCAATTACAGGATTAAATACAGAATTTTTAATCCAGATTTCTGACTGAAGTAGCCAGACATTAGCATTGTGATATCCATGATCTACTGAAATGTATCTACACAATTTATGTATATACATACAGTCGGCCAGCCATATCCACGGATTCTCCACCTGCTGATTCAACCAAGCAAGGACTGAAGACTTAGAGAAAACTATCTGTACTGAACATGTGTAGACTCTTTTTGTCATCATTCTATAAGCAATATAACATAATACTTCTTTACATAGCACTTATCTCCTATCAGCTACTAGAATTAATCTAAAGATGACAGAAAGTACATAAGATGACAGAAAGTACATAAAGTACATACATAGGTAGAGGTTACATAAAAAATATTATGCTACTTTTTTTATTATGCTATTTTATAAAAGAAGTACCTGCAGATATTTTATCTGTGATAAATCCTGCACCCAGCCCCTCAAATACACACACACACACACACACACACACACACACACAGAGTTTTCTAATAGATCAACTGAAATAGAGCTTACAAAAGTGTTTATAACAGTAGGGGTGGTAACACATACCTGTAAACTGCAGCTACTCAGAATTCTAACCCAAGAGAATCACAAGTTTAAGGCCAGAAGGGGCAATGTGATTAGATCTTGTCTCAATAAAATAAAATAAAATAAAATGACCCTGGGATCAATCACTAGTACTAAAAGAAAAAAGCAGTTTTTAAGAGATGGAATCTTCCATTAATGCTGGAAAAGGGCAGGCCAAACAGCTCAGCAAACTAAAGCACCTGCAATCAGGCGCAGGAATGGGGGATTGCCCTGCCCCTGGGACGCAGGCGTGGGGTCATGCCCCTGTAATCCCAGCTCTTGGAAGGCTATAAACAGGCAGATCACTACAAGTCTGATCTAGCAGTGAGACCCCTGAACACCCTGTAGACCCTTCCCAAAAAAAAAAAAAAAAAAAAAAAAGAAGCTGGAAAGTTCTTATGTCAAGGTATATCTTCAATACACTTCTCTTTTGTATGAAAAGGAAGACTAGAAAGAATTAGGAAAGACTACGTAAGTAGGAATTCTACAGTTACTTTATTAAATTCATACCATTAAAACATTCAACATTCGAAGATGACTATGAAAGCAGAACTCTAAATAGAACACATAAACAATGGTTGTACTCTCAAGTTCCTCATAGCTTTCATTCATTACTCCCTTCTCCTAAAGTTAGCCCCAAACCCTTCCTCCTTTCCCCAAGACCAAGTGGTAGGAGGAGCTTTCAAAAAAGATTGAGGATCTTGAAATAAACTAAAAATCTACCCACTGACCCAAATGTCCAATTCAAATGATGGGTATTCATCATTCTAAATCATATCTTCTACTAGCATTCTCATTTAAATGTCAGTATTTTAGAATTAAATTTGTGTTCCTCCTGTATCTACCTTCAGTAGTCATGGGATCTCTTTTAAAAAAAAAACTCATCAGGTAATATTATTCCTCTGCTTCAACTCAGTCAATACGTTTCCAGTGATCTCACAGTAAATCCAAAGGTCAATTATGAGATGCTACTGAGTGTGGTGGAATAGGCCTATAATCAGGAGGCTGAGGCAGGAGGATCAAAAGTTCAAGCCAGGCTAGGCTACATAGTGAGTTCAAAGCCAGCCTGATGTGCATAGCTAAATCCTGTCTCAAAATTAAAAAGAAAAAAGTGTGTGTGCATGCATGTATCTATGACATCTTAAGTTCTAGACCCACTCTAGAATGGAAATATTTCTCCCACTTAATCAGGTAATGTATCAAAATGCAAAACTCCTTACAATCTTTTTTTTTCCATAATTTTATTGAGAAAAAAATAGCAATGAGACAGTTTTAAATCAAATTGGTAGGACAGTTTCAGTAATTAACACAATTAACACATTGCATACATTCTTCCTAGTGGTTAATTGCTGTACAAGATGCGGACATGATATCCTATTTACAAACACTATTAGAACAAATCCCTCTATTCATTAAGAGAATGTAACTATATATCTATCCTAACCATTTTGAATACATAGATACAAAATGGACATTCATCTGTATCCGCTTTCTAAAATAGAATTGTGCAATGGCACAAAGAAGCACTGAAACAACACCTAGGATAACTGGAGGCAGATTTATTTATGTCAAGAGGTACTGATCAGGATCATTCCCAGAATATCAGGTCCTGATCTTTGGTGGTCTAGGGCTCATATTGGATAAGCAAGCAGGAACTACAGAGGCAGAATGGCTTGTCAGTTGGGGATTGGTTTATGCAATGTGCATTATAGTGACCAGCTATGCATCACAGTGACCATCTAAAAGACAAGAAATGGAACAGGAACTATCATTTAGGTGACTAAGAAACTTAAATATATGGGTTGGGGGACCATTTTCTGCAAAAATTAAAATACAAATTCATCTATACAAATATAATTATGTCTCCCAAGTTTGAGGCTTATTTTATTTCCCTCCTTACCTTTCCTGAAGTTTAGTATGAGAAACATGCTACTAACTCATTTCACAACCAGATATCTTATTAGTTTGTATGTGATTAATTATAAAAATAGCTCCCATACAACTGACATGGTAAGGTCTCCAGGTTGGGTCCATGTACATGTCCTTCACCCTTCACTGGGCTCCAACCACTGCCATACCTATGGATGAGGCAGGCAGCTCTGCAAGGGTGGCCAGGAGCCCCAGACCAACTGCCTCAGGGTCAGAGTTTCCCAGCCCCTCAGGCCCAGTTTGCACCAGAGCTCTGGGTTCACAATGTTTTCTCAATCAACTCTCCTTCAAGATTTGGTCTTCCCCTAAACTAAATCTACCTCAGATATTATGCTTCCGCAGAAACAAAAAAAAATCAGGAGTTTCATTTTATGAAAGCCAGGTGTTATGGTTTGTACCAAGTGTTCCTCCAAAGTCTCATGTAGTCACTGGGAGGGGTTTCTAGACTTTGTGATTAATTCATGATCCAGTGCTGGGATTATAGGTGTGAGTGCTGCTAGGATTATGGGTGTGAGTGCTACACCCAGCCTGGAGCAGATAACCTGAATGCAACACACAGGAGACAGACTTGATCTCAGCTGCCATTGTTGTCACTACTCCTCCCATTTGCTCTTGGTGTTTTGCTGTTTTCCTCCACCATGAACTGCTGCCCTCTGCCATATGCCACTCCACCTTAGAACCAGGTGAACCTTGGAACCAAGTGAATATGGACTGAAACCTCCACTAACTGTGAGCTACACAGATCTTTTCCTTCCTTAATTTTGTGTCGGATATTTTGTCCTAATGACAGAAAAGTACCCAAGACATCAGGTTTGTGTTAACTATACTAAGGCAAATTACTTAACTTTTCAGAGATTCCTTTAACAATAAAAGTCTAAAAAAAGTAGAAAACCATCACGAATATTTGTATCCCAGAACACAAAAAACTAAAAAAAAATGCATGTGAAAAAACTTTAAAACTATCAAAAAAATCAAAACACAAAAATTAATTTGAGAGGACTGATCAAATAGCAGATTAAAGCACCGGCTTAGGCAGATGCAGCAGCCGGTTTTGATCCCCAGCCTGCCATGCCAGGCCTGCCCCCAGGACACACTGAGATGATGACTGAGACTGGATGTGGTATGTGCCTATAATGCCAGATCTTGGGAAACGGAACACAAGCAAATCACTACGAGTCCAATCTACCTAGTGAGACCCTGTAGACCCTTATGAAAAATACAAATAGTAATAATAGTTACTTTAAAAAATTAATTAATTGGGGCTGGGGAGATAGCTCAGCACTCTAAGTGCTGCCTGGCAAGGGCAAGGACCCAGGTTCAATCCCTGGGACCATGTGCCTGCCACTGAAACAGAACATGGTGGTGCACACCTGTAATCCCTGCTTGGGAAAGGCTAAGAAAGGAGGATCACTAAGAGTCCAAGCTGGATAGCAAGACCCTGTACTAAAAAAGTAAATAAATGGCTTTTAAATTTTTTAAATGAATTAAGCAATTAAAAGTTTTTTAAAAGGGTTGGATGCATAGCTCAGTGCTCCCTGGAAAAGTCCTCATCCAGGAGGACTAGACGATCTCTTATAGCAACAATGTATGCCAAACATATCTGCATGGGAAGGGGATTTCAAGATACATGAATGCACAACTTCAAAAATGTTCAAAAGCACAAAGCTGCCCCCTCATCCAACTCAGAAGAAATCACACTTGCCAGTATCTTGTGTTTTTTTCCAGAGTCTACACCTGTACAAACTTAAGAATAGCGGGGCTTACTTCCATGTCTTTACCCAACAGGAGCCAGTGTACTGTTGTTTACTAAATGTTCTCCATTTAGTACATCAAAGATACTGTTACACATTAAGTCCTAAGTAGATCTACCACATTCCTCCTAAAAATGTATAGAATTTCCTTATAAGGCTCTACCACAATGTCATTTAACCAGCCCCTGTTAGTGAACATCAGGTCATGTCCAGTCACTGGACACTGTAACCCACCCTGCACTGAATTTCATGCACGTGCACATACGAAAAGATCAATTCCTAGTTCTGCTTCTCTAGCTGGTGTGTACATGTTCAGATTTTACAAAACATTTATTTTTCCCCAAGAACCTTACATCCTTTTAAAATTCCAATAACAATGTCTAAGCACAGCTGAGCTTGAAGGACAGTGACTCAACTGTTAATTTCTTTTTCCTGTTCCAAGCATGCTTCATACTACAGAGACTGCAGATGTGAGCATCACATCACATGTAAGGGTACTGTACAAACACTATAAAGTGAGGCCATCGCTTTTCAAATAAACATCCTAGACATTCACACTTGTTTTCCCTGGTCCATCTACACCTACTTGAAAGCACATCAATTTTCTTTTCCCTTTTTTTTTTTTTGGTACCGGAAATCAAACTCATGACTTCATGTCTGCCACACAGGTATTGTGCCACTGAGCTATCTCCCTGGCCCATTTTTCAAAGCAAGGTTGGATAGCACAACTATTAAATAACTCAGGAGGGCCCAGGGAGATGGCTCAATAGAATAAGCACTTCACTGTCAAGCGCAAGGGTCTGAGTTCAAATCCCTATCCCTAGTTCCGCAAAATAAATAAATAAATAACTCAGGACCAGAGAGACAGCTCATTGGATAGCTCAGTGGAATAAGTGCTTGCCTGGTTAAAAAAAAAAAAAAAAAAAAAAAAAAAAGGGTCCTGAGTTCAATCCCTGGTACCACACCAAAATAAATAAATAAATAAATAAATAAATAAATAAATAACTCAGCTCTAGAAATACCTCTGAACACATACCTTTTATAGTCATCCAATTTGCTTTATCTTTTGCATGTTTCAACATTATCTCATTTTTCTTTAAGATCGTAAAGAACATATTAGGTCCCATAATAACACCAAGGTTAATTCCCATAAGCCATTTCCTACCATCTCACCACTGTCACCTATCACTGCCCTTAAATTTTAACTTTTTGTTCAATCCAACCATCAATGAGGTCATTGTTTTCTAAATCAGACTGCAGAATCTTAAGGCTGAAGGACAGGAGGGTAAGAAGAGTATATTTATAGAGATCTAAAATCAGACACACTTGTAGAGGTTAAAAGAATAAATACATGCTGGGCAAGGAGGTACATTCCTGTAAGCCCAGCAATCACAAGGCTGAGGCAAGAGGACTGCTATCAATTTGAAGTCAGCCTGGACTACTACATAGTGAGCTCAGGACTGGCCTGAACTACATAACAGGACCCGGTCTCCAGAAAAAAAAAAAAAAAAAAAAAACAAGATTCTTGTGTAATTTTGATACTGAAGAACATGACAATTTATTCAAAATCACAATCAAATTAATACCTATTAACTTATATCAACAGTTCCATCCCTTTAAGGTTAAGTAGTCTCTAACAACATAGCTAATGGCAGAATTGGGATTCAGTAACAGTCCACTATTTTGAGTAGCTTACTGAATTTTAGCTTCTTCATCTATAAAATGGGAATAATATTACTCACATTACTAACAAACTCTGCGGTAAGAACTCCACCAATATTAGCTCTGCCTCTAGGTACAGAGCTGATATTCACATTAGTGACTCAAGTCTAATACTAAAGATCAGGCACACAATATATTAATATATTGATATATTGATAAATTGTCATCTTCAAGAGGAGAAATTCTACATTAGAATAGCATTAATGGTAAGTAATTAGTATGAACATTTCCTGGGGCCGGGGATGTGGCTCAGTGGAGCAGCGCCTGCCTAGCAAGCATGAGGCCCGGAGTTCGATTCCCGGTACCAAAAAAGAAAATAGTAAAAATAAGACCAAAAAAAGTCCCTTTGGGGAAAAAAAAAAAAAAAAAAAAAAATTTCCTGAAGGATTTGTGCTCAGAAGTATTCTATATGCAGTATCTCATTTGATTGTCATTAACTATGATATACATGCTACTATTTTATGAATAACAAATCCAAGACTTAAAATACTTACATAATTTGCCCAAGATTATAAAAGTCACACATTAAACAGCCAAGATTTAAATCTATAAAACTTATTATCAATACTGGGATTCTGTGCTACAGCATGTACTTAATACATGAGAGGCCCTGGCTTCAACCCCTGTACCTAAATAAAGCCCATTCTCTTATTCACCATGTAGCACCATTCCAGGCTTTACCTTTATTTTCTATTCAACTGTTTCTAACAGTTTCCTTTCCATATAGCCACATTTTAATCAAGTCACTCATAAAACACCATGAGGCTAATCTATACTGACAATACAGCATATTTTAAAAACAATCCTCAAAATAACCTAATTCCATTTTCTTTCCTAACATTCTAATTTATATGAATATTTAGCATATTTGTCAGTAAAGAAAATTGTTTAATTTCTCTCAAGTGTTTGCCAAACACACCCATACTTTCCGTCCAATATGTACCTGCAAAAAACATTAATTGTTCTTCAAAACGAAATGTGTCTGCCCTGCCAGCCATGCCCACAGGGGTGCTGGGACGGCAATTAAGACTGGGTGTTGGGGCCAGGGAGAGGGCTTAGTGGAATAAGCACATCCCTGAGTTCAATCCCCAGTTCCGCCAAAAAAAAAAAAAAAAAAAAAGACTGGGTGTGGTGGCACCCACCTATAATCCCAGCTCTTGGAGGTTGTAAACAGGCGGATCACTACTAGTCTGATCTAGTAGAGAGACCCTGCATATCCTTCCCTAAAATACAAAAAAGAAACAAACTAATATGAAATGTGTCCTAGAAATAAGGCTAAAAGTTCAAACTAACTGAAAAAATTATTTTAAGAAAGACATCAATGTGAATAAGCATCCTCGGTATTGACATTTGGTACTATCATTTTTGTTACTGTTAGGAAAGTGAGGTCTGAGAAGATAGCTCAGTATAAAAAGCACTTGTCTGGGAAGCCCAAGATCCTGAGTTCAATTCCCAGTACCGCAAAAAAAAAAAAAAGTGAGACATCCTTAACGCAGCTAGAAAATAAAACAATAAAAAACAGTATCAACAGACCAGAAATTAAGGCATTCTGTTAAGACTTAAAAGCTGGTAAAATAGGGGGGTCGGGGAGATGGCTCAGTGGAATACACGCTTCCCTGGCAAGTGCAAGGGCCTCAGTTCAATCCCTGGTTCTGGAAAAAAAAAGAAAAGAAAAGAAAAGAAAAGAAAAGAAAAGAAAAGAAAAGAAAAGAAAAGAAAAGAAAAGAAAAGAAAAGAAAAGAAAAGCTGGTAAGATATAGTGATATGGAACGAAGTCTTCAAACACCTACTGTCCATACACATCCCTAGTAGAGGTCACTATGAAAATAAAAGTGATTCTCTCTGTCAAATGCTCCCAATTCAAAATCTGGACTGCAGTAAAACAGAACTGAGAGAAAAAATCAGTTTTCTTCCGCATGGAGCAGTTCTCTCCTTGAATTCCTCCTCCCCATAGCTGCTGACCTCTGGGGCAGATTAAGCTAAATAGCTACATTCTAGTAAGTGGAGTCTAGTGATTTCCTGGTTTCTCAGGAATCTGCTTACATTCAAGGCTGACCCCTGGCCTGCTACTGCTGCTGAAGATAATAATCGTATTTCTGTAGACCAAGCCCTGTTACATCCCACAATCTGCTTGTTTCAGGAGATACAGATAAAATGACAACTATGATCCTATAAACTGAGGTCTACCACATGCTGGAATTCCTGATGTCTTCTTTCAAGGCTGTCACTGAGTAACTGTCTTTGTCTCAGCTTCTGTAACCTGTTTTGCACCCTCCTCCATCCTGAGTTTGTGTGAAACCCTTCAACAAAGTGTATAAAAACAGGAGCCTCTCCTTTGTTCAGCACTCAGTCTTTTGGACAGGAATCTGCAGGGCCAGGTGTACAACTAATAAATCTTCGTGATTTGCCAATGGTCTCTTAAGTCTCTTGAATTGTGCAACAAATGGAGAAAGATACTATGAGTTTCTCAAATCTCAATGGTGTCCTCTGCTAGTCTTTTACTTAGAAGTAGGAAAGTGGTAGTAGCTTTGTAACATTAGGCTAAGCTTACAACAGAGGCTTTAGGAAGACTGTAATCTCACCATCAGCTGGGGACCCCCACAGCAAGAATTTACAGCACACTTTTGTATAGGGAGCCTCACGGTCCTTCCTATCTCCAAAAACAAGCTCTTGTAATCACAGATTGTGTTCACCAAGAAGCAAACTAATATCCAGGATTATAAAACACACAAGTGAGCAGACAACTCCAAATCATCAAGCATTTCAGGAAACCAATACCATGAAAGAACTACTGAACTCAATGATAAAATACTAACGAAAAGTGAACAAAAAGAACATGATAAATGTAATTAATACCTTTGAGAATAAGTATTATCTCTTTGAAAAATAGGCAATAATAAAAGGAAACATTGTGGCATATACCTGTTATCCACTTTCAAAAGGCTGAGACAGAGCTTGGGAGATACTTCAGTGACATAAGCACCTGCCTGACAAGTACAAGATCCTGAATTTGAACCCTGGTACCGGGGCAGGGAGGCTGAGACAGAAAGGTAGCAAGTTCAAGGCCAGCCTCAGCAGCTGAGATTCTGTCTGGAAAAAAAATCTTAAAAGGATGGAGACGTACGTCACTGGAAAAGCAATTTTGGGTTAAATGTCCAATACTGAAAAGAAAACAAAAACAAAAACTTTAAACCCAGAGAATGGTAGTAACTGAAATTCTCCTATAACAAAGGAAGTCAATAGCCCTTGTGGTGGTGTACCTGCAATCCCAGCACTCAGCAAACTTGAGACAGGAGGAGCACTGAGTTCAAGGCCAGCCACAGCTACAAAGTGAGTGTGGGGCCAAGATAAACTGCATAATGAGACCCTGTCTCATAAAGACAAAAAAAATTTTAAACTTTTACCAAAGACACTGTAAAGAAAATCAAAAGACAAACCACAGGCTAACAGAAAAACTTTCACAAACCACATAAAGTATATGATAAAAGACTTGTACTCAGATAAACAAAAAGTACTTATAATCCAGTTGTAAGAAAACTACCAAATGAAGTAATAGGTAAAAGAGATGACTAAAAAGATGTGCAAATGGTAAATAAGGACATAAAAGGGTGTTCGCCATGATTAGTCATGAGGGAAGTACCAATCAAAACAATGACAATACTCCACATTTACTAGAATGGGTACCATCCAAAATCCAGATAGTAGACACAGATGCAGAGCAAACTAAGATTCACTAGCTGTTGGCAAAAAAGCAAACATGGTTCTGTCAAGAGAGAAGACAGCTAGACTGTGTTTCCAAGTTGAACATAATCTCCACTCAATCTAGCAACCATGCTTGTAGGCACTGACTCATTTGATTGCAAAACTGATGTCCACACAAAAACCTGTACGTAGATGTTGACAACAGCTTGAACTGCAATTGCCAAAACTGTGAACAACCAAAATGCCCTTCAATAGGAGATATGATAAACTGTGGTACATTCATAAAATGGAATATTGCGTTCAGTGATTTTTTAAAAAAAAGTCAAAACAGAGAGACTTAACTAAACAATGCTAAATGAAAAACAAATTCTGAATATCTACATACAGCATGATTCCAAATATATATTTTGGCAAAAGAAAGTAAATAACCAGTAGTTGCCAGTTTCAGAAAAATGAGAGAGGTTATACATCCAAGAGACCTGAAAACTTAAAAACTCATAGTTACACTTTGTTTCTAGTTGTCCCCCCAAAGCCTCATGCAGTTATGGGGTGGCTTCTGGAGTTTGTGATAGATTGTGGGTAAGGATGCTGCACCTGCCATGGGGCAAGTAATTTGCATTACAATGTAAGGAGGAATGAGAAGCTAGCAAGTTGCCTGAGCTGCTGCCCTTCCCTAGGTTCCCAGCATGCCACCACCAAGAATGATTGCTCTCTGCCATGTGGCACTCTGCCTTGGAGCCAGATGAGTATGGACTGAAACCTCCATTAACTCTGAGCTAAATAAACCTTTCCTTCCTTCATTTTGAGTGTCGGGAAGGAGAGAGAGAAGAGTAACTGAGACACTCATGTGTCAATGTTTATAGCCATATAATAGGCAAAATATAGAAATAATGAATGTCCACTAAGTGATAAATTGGTAACTGAAAGGTGGTATATCTGCACAATATTATTCTTCCTTAATGAATAATGAAATACTAAGTATACTAAGTATACCATAACATGGTTTAATCTTACAAGTATTATGCTAACAGAAAAGAACTCAAGACACAAAATAAGAGCCCACCAAAAAAATGTATACATTTGGAAAATTTTAAACCTACATAAATATTTAATTTATTGAAATTTATTGAAAAATTACAAGATTAATATGTTTCCTTTAGCCTCTACAATTAAAAGAGGCACTCAAAGTGGTGGCCTAATATTAGCTTATACTCATTTATTAGTATGGCGAACTGAAGTGTGTACACATTGTTTTGGCAGACTATGTATGTGGTTATCACATATTGTATGATTCCAGTATATGCAATGTCCAAAGTAGGCAAATACATGAAAGGACAATATGGTTGCAAAGAATTAGAAAAAATAAAGGGAATGTAGTTATCACTCCCTTAAGGGTGATGAATAAAAGATGCTAGAATTTGAGGGTCATGATTAGCTATTTACACAACTGCACCAGTTACCCTGTCATTGCTGAAACACACAAATACCTAACA
Source organism: Octodon degus (assembly GCF_000260255.1). Lineage (NCBI taxonomy): Eukaryota > Metazoa > Chordata > Mammalia > Rodentia > Octodontidae > Octodon > Octodon degus. Next base: position 389,380 of record NW_004524845.1, on the reverse strand, counting down.
CACAACTGTAAGGAAAAAAAATTTATTTGGGCCCAAAGTTTGTAGCGGTTTCAGCCCATAGCTTGCTGGCTCTCACTACGTAGTACAGGCATGAGCTTGACAGTTTGAACTCACCCTGAACTCGTAATAGTCTAATTGATAATATGATAACAGTATGCTTTGATAATCAAAAACAGATGAAAGGGGGAACTACCCGCTCTGGCCCCCCTCCTGTCCCTCTCTTGGACAGGAGCTTTCTTTCTCTCAATAAATATATTCTGCTCATAAAAAAAAAAAAAAAAAAAAACATGAAAGAAAATCCAGGGTTGGTGACACTGAACAAAAACAAATTAATATAAGTTGTTGGTGGGAATGTAAATTAAGAAGCCATCATAAAAAAATATAGCAGTTCCTCTAAAAAAACAAAAACAATCCCACCCAGGTATATATTCAAAGGATATAAAATCAGGATATTAAAAAAAAATCAGGATATTAAAGAGGTATCTGTACTCCCTGCTTAAGGCAGCATCATTCAGAACAGTCGAGATACAGAATCAATCAAATATCAAAAGTTAAATGGATAAAAGGCTGACATATATACACAATGGCCTTTAAAAAGGAAATCCTGTCATTTTAGATAACATGGACACCTGGAGGACACAGATACTTCAGATAACCAATAACAAAAAAATACACCACATGATTATATTTATCTATGGAATCTAAAAAACTCTATCTCATAGAAAAGAATCTAGGGGCCACAGAGATGGCTCAGTGGAATACGCACTTCCCTGGCAAGTGCAAGGGCCTGAGTTCAATCCCAGATTCTGCCAAAAAGAAAAAAAAAAAAGAAAAGAATCTAGGGCCAGATTTTCTGCCGACTTCCGGGAATCCCCAGACCCAGTCCTAGCCCAGGTCCGGTGAGTGTGTGGAGAGCTTCCTGCTATCCTGCACCGGCAGGACCAGTCCCAGCGAGGTGCAGCGTGGGGCGGACCCTCTCCCACACCCTAGGGCCGCCCCCACCACTCCGCAGTACCTCCCCCACACCGCCCGCCGAATAGGAATTTCTGCCCACTTCCGGGAACCCCCAGACCCAGTCCTAGCCCAGGTCCCGTGAGTGTGTGGAGAGCTTCCTGCTCCCCTGCGCCTGTGGGACCAGTCCCAGCCCAGGCGCAGCGTGGGCCGGACCCTCTAACACCCCCTCTGGCCGCCCCCACCACTCCACAGTACTTCCTCTACCCCGCCAAACGAGTAGGAATTTCTGTCTACTTCTGGGAACCCACAGACCCAGTCCTAGCCCAGGTCCAGTGAGTGTTTGGAGAGCTTCCTGCTACCTTGTGCCAGCGGGACCTGTCCCAGCCCATGCACAGCTTGGGCCAGACCCTATCACACCCCCTTGGGCCGCCCCCCACCACTCCACAGCACCTCCCCACCCCACCTGCTGAGTAGGAATTTTGCGGTGTTCTGGGAACCCTCGGACCCAGTCTTACCCCAGGTCCAGTGAGTGTGTGTGAGAACTTCCTCTTCCCCCTACTTCACCTTGCCCCCTCCAGGCACAGCTCAGGCCTGGCAAACATGCCTGAGTTGTAACCCTGCAGCTGCAATCCCTGCAGAGAGTGTAGAGGAATGATCCACCCAGCTAGTCCAGGAGCAGAACATCTTGCGACAGGGGCACAACATAGTCACAATCAAGGGCAGCAGCGGGAAGGAGCTGAGCACAGCAGCCAGATCTAAGCCAGACACAGCTGAATAAGTCCAAACTTTGTAGAGCTGCAACTAAACTTCAGTATGTGCGAAGGTTAAAACTACAGCAAAGATCTACAACAAAGGTCAGAAGACAGTGCTACACAAAATGACGAGAAGGAACAAAATGCAACCTCAGAACCCAAGCCCACC